>NW_017804842.1:40271-99073 GCF_001891065.2 Hippocampus comes
GTGGGGGGGGGTTGGTGTGTGTGTGTGGGTGTGTGTGTTTGTGTGTGTGTGTGTGTGTGTGATCTTCCTGACGGATGGCCGTCTGCCTGCCCGCAGGGCCGCGAGATGAGGCTGCTGCTGAAGCGGGACACGTTGACTCTCGTGGACCCGTTAGACCACAGCGCCTTGTACAGTCAGCCAATCGTCAACATCCGCGTGTGGGGGGTGGGCAGCAACAACGGCAGGTGAGCCACTCGGGAGCGAGCTACCTTGCACTGTCTCACCCGTCCTCCCTTTTTTTTTTTTTTTGCCACGGAACAAAGCACCTGCTTTTGGCTTTTCATGCTAAGCTAAGCTAGGCTGAGATCACCGTGTTAAGCGAACAAGTCACTGATCACCGTGTGTCTCTTTGAATGCCGCCTCACCCACCACCTGGCAGGGACAGGTAACGCGCACACGCACACAAACACGGCACACCCCGCGCGCGCGGTCGTGTCGGTAGCGCGGGAGAAAAACAAAGATCGTCCGCCGGCCGGCACGCGTGTGCTCGCCCACAGGGACTTTGCCTTTGTGGCGGCCGACAAGGACAGCTGCGCGCTCAAGTGTCACGTGTTCCGCTGCGACGCCCCCGCCAAGGCCATCGCGACCGCGCTGCATCGCATGTGCTCGCAGGTCAGTCGCACCCGAGACGCCCCGCCCCGCGTTGCGCGCGGCGTGCCGATGATGTCGCCGACCGGGCATGTCGATGATGTCACACAACGTCACTCATGAAGATGATTTCACGCACCGACATGTCAGACGAGATGGTGATGTCACATGTGATCATGATGTCACGCGTTGTTTTGTCCCTCACGGTGATGATGTCATACAAGTTGACCCATATCACACATGATGACGCCTCACGCACGGCGGGTCTGACATCAGATGACGTTGTCAGGGCACGGCACCTGAATATTTTCCATTTGACCGGTGAGAATTTTATCGTCCACTGGATGAAAATCCTGCAACGCCGCATAGCGATGAAGGCGTCGCAATGTGTAAATGAATCCAAGCACGGCTCAAGTGCCGCAAGATGATGATGATGATGATGATGATGATGTTCCACTGACGGCGTCCTCAGATGATGTCCCACCAGACGTCGCGCTCTCTCTCGACGGACAGCATCTCGCCCGAGGACCTGCCCCGACAAGGTGACGGGCCGCCCGGCCCGCTTTGCTCTGATTGGCAGCCGACCCGCTGACTCCTCCTTCCTCCTAACTTGTATCTTTCAGTGGACTTCGCGGAGGCGGGGCCTCAGCGCATCCACAAGTTTGACGTCCACTACGTGGGCAACCTGCCCGTGTCCCGCGCCATGGGTACCCGACCCGAACAGTCACATGACAGTCCGGTTCGCGCCCTTGTCCTCTGAACCGCATGCGTGCGTGCGTGCGTGCGTTTGGACGTCGCAGGCATGGAGGTGTTAAACTTGGCCATCGAGAGCATCATGAACTCCACCCGCCGCCACGAGTGGGAGGCGACTGTCATCCAGGTGACTGACAACTTGCTGTCTGTCTTCAAGGTACGCTCAACTCCCCCCTCCCCCCCCCTCCCCCAAAAAGTTTTGACACACCTTACGGTCTGTACAGCCGTGGTATTTTGATCCAACTTCCTGTGCGGGGCGACTTCCATTTGTTTGAACTTCCCGTTTTGTGTGCGAGGAGCCTTGTTTTCTTTCGTAACTTGCACCTGCAGCAGCAGCAGGAAGAAGGGGAGGAGCCAGTGTGGGCGTGTCAGGTGCGTTTCCTCAGCTTCCTGGGCGTCGGCCACGACAGCCGCACCTTCGCCGTCATCGTGGACGGCGGCCGGCAGCGTTTCGAATGTCACGTCTTCTGGTGCGAGCCGGACGCCGGCCTCTTGTCCGAGGCCGTCCAGGCGGCGTGCATGGTGAGCCGAGCCGAGTCCAGCTTTGCATTGCACCGTTCGGAAGAGCGGTCGAGTGGAATTTTTCGTCGAGAAGTGTTTCTACTCGGTTCCTTCCCACCGCTGATCTTTCAGGTGCGGTATCAGAAGTGTTTGGTGGCTCAGACGCCGCCGCCCAGGAGCCGGCTCGGGCACGGCGCCGCGCCCAAGGTAAAACGCGCTAACTCCATGGACGGCGGCGGCGGCGGCGGCGGGGTGTCGCCCCGGAAGACAAACGGAGGCCGTGGCGTTCGCAGGGGCATGATGGCCTTCTTCGACACCTTCCGCAACAAACAGGCCGCCGCCTCGTAACCACAAAATGGAGGACGATCCCATCGGGCGAGCTGGGCTCGGACTCCCGGCTGGCCGCCTACGTGCGGTCACGCGATCCGTGTCGTGGATGCTCGCTGACAAAATAAAGTTCATGTTGCTCTGACTGGATGCGCCCAAACTTGATTTTTGGAGGAAGTGATGTGACAAAAGCCTTCGCAAAGGTCGCGCCGCCGTCGGTTGAAGCGTTGACGACGCATCATCAAAGAGCGCGAGGCCTTTTCATCACCTTCGATGGCTCAATCACTTGTCAAAAATAACAGACAGAGTTTGGAAAAAAAAAAAGTGAGCAAAAGGTGACGGCATCAAAGAGGGCCTGACCTGAAATGGACTCGTGACCGGTCCCGTCGTGGACAAAAACTATTCACCGTACATGACTTGAATGCGACACTACTTGGATTGGACGTGACAAAGTCCAGATTGTAACAGGCAATATACAAATACACGCATACACCAAAGTGTTGTTGGAGCAAGAAAAAGAAGGGGGGGAGGGTGATGGGAGGAGGGAAGGAAGAAGAAGGAGGAGGAGGGAGCCAAGGAAGCCGTGACCTCCCCCAAGGCCACGTGAGCCGAGCCCGAGAGAGCGTTGACGTTGGACGTGCGGCTGAGCGTGAAGGTAACTTGCTTCTACTTCTGCTTCTTGCGCTAACATTCATGATCCAAAGCTCCATGTTGACATTTTAGGGTCAACTACTGGACGACACGTTTCATTTGAGAAGGCGTAACATTTGGGCCTTCAAAGTCGTGCCGCGCTTCGTCAAACTTTTGCTTCCTTCGCAGAATAATTTCTCCATACGCGACGTATGCCTTCCGCACACGATACAATCCCGTCATTTTCGTACATGGACGTCTTTTTCGAGCGGCGTCCGCCAAACAATCGACAGTGCGGGGAGGGACGGTTGCCACGGTAACGTACCTCAATTGGATTAGCGCCGCTATGCGAGCCTGACAGCGCGGCATTGTCCGCCGGCCGGCGTTCCATCATCGGCGCGCGCCGTGGCCCCGACGTCACCCGTGACATCGTTGTTGTCCTTCCAGATGAGTGGTGACCACCCTCCTCCGTATGCCCCGCCTCCAGCGGCCCAAGGTGTGTACTGATTGGTCCAAAGTTCCTCGGGGCTACGTAGACAGAGAGAAGGAAGTGCAGCTTCGTACAAATCATTTTTGTGAACCTCTGTCTGCATGTCTGTCTGTCCGTCCGTGTAGGTTTTGCGGTCGCCGCGCCTTACCAGGTAGGAGCGCGCAGCGCGAGGCGTTTGCGCCGCCCGCCACGCCTCACGACATAACCGTCCATCCGTCTGTCCGTCGCAGGCGGCGCCGTCCTCCTATTACCAGGGCCCGCAGCAGTACGGGACCCCGCTCGGCTACCACACGGCCTTTTACGACCCCCCCCAAGGCTGGGATGCCCCCAAGGCCTACGGGGGGCCGCCCAAACACACGGGTAGGTTGCACTGTCACGGTTATGTTCCGTTTGCGACCAACAGGTGGCGTCGGAGGGCTTCTCCTCCTGCGTCGCACCCCTCGGTCAGCAGGTCATGAGCTTTTTTTCGGTTCAAAGGACCGCCGCTGCCTCCTTGCATTTTGGGTCCGCTCCCACCGCTCATCCGTGACATTTCTGTGTGCGCGCGCATGGATGTAAAGTGTACGCCGTGAGTTCGCTCGCTCGCTGTAATGCGCTCATTGTGTTTCAGTGTATGTCGTCGACCAGAACGAGGGTGCGGGCCGCGGCGGCGTGGGCGGCGGCGGATGCGGCGCCTTGAGGTCGCTGTTGTCGGCGTGCTCCACCCTTCTGTGCTGTTGTTGTCTGTGTGACCTACTGACGCGTCACCTCTGACCTGCCGGCTTGTTGCTCGGGCGAGGATGACAACGATGATGTCACGCCATCACTTTTGTGATCTCGCCTGACCCTGCAAAGTAATAAACATACTTTCATTGCCGCGATAAAAACCTGTGTGTCATCGTTTCCTCACCTGTGCCTGTTGGAAGACGCTGAGGGGTCAAACTCCGGTCCACAAGGTCCCGCGGGTTTCCCCGACCTCCGACAGAGCCGAATCAGTTGATCAGGATGCTTATCGTTTGAATCAGCCGCGTTGGAGGGGGGCGACGTGAAAAACGCGCGCTTGAGAGGGCGAACCGGACTGTTGCGCTCACGCAATGATGACCCCAGGGGGCAGCCCTGCGCCGTTCATCTCGCGGGGGAGGGCTGACATGCAAATGAAGAGGGAATCACCGCTACTCGTCATTGAAGAAAGAATCAAATCAACAAAACAACGAACAATCAATCATCGACGATAAGCGAGTAACTGCGAGTGTGTTGACAACGTTGCGCTCGTACATTGAGAAGCACGCTTGCCCTTGTCCTCTCTCTCTCGCGCAAACTCGCGGGAATCGATCAATCTCTGGAGTCCACACGCAGCAGCTGCTCTCGTGTCACCTCCGCGGCCCACCGGGACCATCGTGTGTCTCGCGCACGCGTGCGCGCGCAGGCACAGATGTCGACGATATGTTTGCGCGTGGCGAGGATCAGCCACTGCAGGTCAGAGGTCAGCTCATGCGCAGCTGCGGCGCTGCAGGCGGCGACAAAGACGACGAGCAAGATGAAGACCATGAAGAGACGAGAAACCTCCTCAAACGGAAAGTGAGAGCGTCATCGCGCGAGTGGCCCCGGGGGAGGGAAAAAATGGTCAAAATGAAGCCGGGATAGGGATGAGGATGAGGAGGAGGAGGATGAAGACGTTGAACAGAAGGAACTTCCGTCAACAGGAATTGAGACGGCGCTAACGCGAGTGGCCTCAGGGAGGCAACGTGGGGAAAGGAAGCCGGGATGACGATGAGGAAGAGGAGGAGGGCCTCCATGAGTGTCAGCATCTTTTTGTCGTACGTGGAGTCCAGCGGGGTCATCGTGAGCCAACTTTGTTCATGAAGAGGACCTTCGAGTTGACGTGAGCTCATTGGACGGACCCCTGGTTGGGCGTCGTCCCCTCTGAAACGGCATCCGACCTCGAATGGAGCTCTCGGGTCGGTGCGGCTCAATCAAGTCCGAGATGAGGCATGGAAACGGGAAGGGTGCCAGAACAGTTCCCTGCGGTGCGCCTCAGAAAGCCATTCAGCCATTCACCTGGACAGATGAGATGATCTCGGGAACGTCGGGAGCCCAGGGGACGGGGGTCCGGAGAGTTGAGCCTGCAACTTTTTGGACGGACCGCTCGTTGGCGGCGCTTGTTCTGAAGGTGTCGCGACCTGAGCGGCGGCCCGTCGGCGAGCGGGATTGAGTCGTCGTGGTCCTGTGATGATGATGATGATGATGAAGGGCGAAGAGCTGGCATTATTATGATTATGATGCCAAGTATAGTTGGCTCGTGCGTTTGTGGGTATTCAGCAGACATTTGTCAGCCGCTTCCTGTCGCCTGCAGCAGCACTTCCTGTCACAGCCATCGCACGCGCACTCGGCTAGCCAGCTAATGAGCAAAAAGGTTCATGGCTCATTTTCTCCGTACCAAGTGGACAGCGTTGCGTGGAGGGAAGTGGGGGGGGGAGTAAGAGCTGTGCAATTTGTTTGTGCCGAACGCACACGCTGAAGTCAGCACAAACATCACGCCTCAGCGCAAAGCTGCTCCAATTTAACAACGAGATGCGAAACGCGCACGCACACTCACACACGCGCTCGCACACACACACACACACACACACGCACACACACATTGCCTGACCCGATGATGTCATCTTGATGTTTGAATGGCGCTTCAGAAAGTGCTGAGGAGGGAAAACATGAAAGGAAAACATTGAGGTGCGTCGTGTAGTCGAGTGTGTGCGTGCAAGCATGGAGTCTTCACGGTGTGCGCATCGGGGGCCCCGTACAGATCAAAGAAATGTCCGTTTGCTCCGCTGATTTGCAACGTGATCAACCAATCAATGCCGACCGACGATTTCCCCTAATGGTCGCTGACCCCAAACGAGTCGCGACACGGCGAACGGAGCTCATCTCTGCGCTCCTTGCCGGCAACGCTCCAGAATGCCTCGCCCAGGGCCGTGCATTGGCGTCCCCCAGCTGTGTTGCCCCAACTCCCCCCCCCCTTCCACCCCCTCGCCCCGCAGTCCGCAGCTGGCACAAGAACACGCTTCATCTTCTTTCCGTCGTCCCTTTCGTCTTCGTCTTCATCGCTCCTCCTGCTCGCATCCTCATTTTCCGCCTCGTCCTCTTGATCTTCGTCTTCCCGGAGGCTCGCAAAAACATTCAACGGCCCATCAAGGCGTCGTTAACGAGCACTTGACGGCAGCGCTGCAACCGTGCGCGCGCGCATCAACGTGCCAAAACAAGCGCTTGGGTGTGTGAGCGTCTCGTTTTTTTTTTTTTTTTTTTTTTTCCTCTTCTTTCGTGTATCTTTGAATGTGTGTGCGCGCTCGGGTTTAAATGCGCCGAGTGCGTGTCCAGAAGTCTCAAAATAAACCTTGCGCGTCTATTTTCAGAGAGGCGAAAGAAGAATTGATGATGTTCTCATCAGGTGAGAGATGCACGAGGCCGGCAAATCTCCGATGCTCTTCTGGGATGGCGAATGCATTTCTTCAAGGTCCCAAAAAGCACCGAATGGCATCAAATCAAAGGCGCTCATTGGCCAACGATGAGGTCACGTGACTCTTGCCCGTCCATCATTTCACCCTCTTCGGAGGGGCCGGGGGGCGTAGATTGGGGCAGGACATTTTGGCATCGGGGAGACGCGTGACGGGCACAGGCAAGAGGAGGAGAGCGATCCGAGACGCGAGCAAGTACGGCAGAGGCGCGCCATTCGTACGTCGGGAGCAAGTCAAGGAAAAAAGTCACCCGCAAACTAAGTCGTCTGCTGAGGGAGAGCAAGCAAGTCGTTGTACTTTGTTACTCGTCACCAGCGGGGGGGCGGGGGGGACGGACTCGCCGACCGCCGTCTGCCGCCGTTAATGGTCTCCCGCATGAATAAAACAACGCGCAGCACGCCCGGCTTCCAGGCACCCGCCATCCCCGGTTCCTGTCGACTCCGCATCATCGGTCGCAAACTCGGGGTCGGCGTCCCCGTCCCGGCTGCACGCCTTCTGAGGATGAATAAATAACGACGTATTGTGCCGCCACCTCGCACGTGCGCACGCTCCTTCACGCCGCGCTGAGAAGGGCCGACCGACGTGTGCGAGCGCAGACGGGAAGTGGACCGGCTAATTGGAGAGCCGCCGTCCCGCAATGTTCCTTCCGCTTCCGCGGGCCGCTGGCTCCGCCCCCTCGCTGTCAGCCGACCCGCAGCCAAAGCGGGACGCGCTCCCGGGACGGACAAACGACGACGCGGCGAGCGAAGGCCGGATCCCGACGCGCATCCGGTGGAAGCGGACGGAATAGCTGCCTGATTTTGCCACCTCGCGGCTCCACTCTGAGCCCCTCCCAAATGACCCCGCTTCTCCACCGCGCTTGCGCTAGCGCCGGTTGCGGGCCGGCGCCCAAATTAGCACCGATTCTTTCTTTTTCCACCGGCGAAACTGAAAGCGGTGCCTCAGCTGGCCCCCGTCATTCGTTGGGCCAAACTCTGGCCCCGACTGACGTCAGGGGGCGGGGTTATCATGACCATGGCAGATGTCGAGGAATGCCTCCCCGCACACACGGAAGTGTCGAGCGCTGGCGGATGTGCCCAGTTAGCACGCGATTCCCGATTCACCTACAACGATTCGGAAAGATCGAAGCAATTGCTGATTGCACGTCCCCGACACTTATGCACTACTGAGTAGAGAATAAGCGGTGCTATGCTAAGTTGCCTAGCGGATGCTATCAGCGCATTATTATCCATCCATCCCATCCATTTTCCGAACCGCTTTATCCTCACGAGGGTCGCGGGGCGTTCTGGAGCCTGTCTTCGGGGAGTCGGCGGGGGACACCCTGAACCGCTTGCCAGCCAATCGTAGGGCACGCACAAACAAACAACCATTTGCGTGCATGATCACACCCTCAGGGAAATGTAGAGTGTTCCATCAACCTGCCGTGCATATTTTTGGGAATGTGGGAGGAAACCGGAGTACCCGGAGAAAAGCCACGCAGGCCCGGGGAGAACAGGCAAACTCCACACAGGAAGGCTGGAGCTGGAATGTGCATTATTATATGATTACTATGATTATAATAATAGTGCAGGCGCTGTTGGGTCAACGTCGACGTGAGCGGGCTGGAATGCGCATTATTATATGATGACTATGATTATAATTATTAATAGCGCAGGCGCTGTTGGGTCAACGTCGACGTGAGCGGGTGACATTCGGACGCATCGCGATGATGTCACGACGTGGCTCCTACTTGGCTCTTTGTCGAGGGAAAACTAAACACGTTCTTCGTAAGAATCTCTGAAGCACTAACAAAGCGCAGCGCTGGCCCTGGGGGGGTTACAGATTTTGCAAAACGGATGGTTTGACATCATCTCTCGCCGCTCCAGCAGGACAGAAAGTGAAGATACGGCGAGCGAGGAACGAGACCATGACCGGAAAGGGCAGAGAGACGCAGGAGCAGGACGGCAAGTTCGGACAAGAATCCAAAAGAAGCTACGAGAACCGATCCAAATGAACAATTAGGAATGGAGAAGAGGATGACTCAAAGGAGCTGACACAATGTGAGCGCGCTTATGGTTTGCCATCACTATGAAGAGGAAGTCCAAATTTGTGTGTGCCGATGCTGCTAATTTGAGGGGGGGGGGCGGGCGCGCGAAAGACAGCAGCTGCATGCGGCGCTCCGGAGGCTGCGGACGAGCGAGAAGGACGACGAGACGAGCGCCAGAAGCATGAAGACTCGACTTCTTCTCGTGCTGCTCGGCTTGGCCGCCGCCGCCGCCGTCGTCGCCGTCGCCACTTTCCCCGCCAGCGTCAACATAGGTGAGCTCGCCTCACGCGTCAGCGACACCTCACACTCAGCCACCCAATGAATCAGGAGACGACATCTCGTTTCGAAACTTCATGTGCGTCACACGCAATTGACAATGCGTACATCAGAAGTACCGTATGCCGTGTGCGTGTGTGTGTGTTGCGTCCAAGATTCCAAAGTGTCTTCAAGTTTGTACACGTGCGCAAAAAGTCATCAAACATTCATTTTAACTCAAGTTTAAATACTAGTACGTGCGCTTGCATGTGTGTGTGTGCCTGTGTGTGTATGCATGTTTATGGGTTTGTGTGCGTGTGTTTTCGGGCATTTGCGTGTCTGCAAGTTGCGTGTGCCTGCACGTGTGTCTATGTGTTCGTGTATGTTGGCGTGTGTGCTTGGAGTGCCAGGCCATCTCCTGACATCACACCTGTGCACGTGAACGCGCATGTGCTCGCCATGCACAGGATGCCAAGCTCAGCGCTAAAAATCACTTACATCACATATACATAGGGGCGTGTGTGTGTGTGTGTGTGGCTGATTAATAAGTGAGCGTGAGAGCATTTCCGTAGTGAAGGTGAAAGCATTTCGTTAGTGTGTGTGTGTGTGTGTGTGTGTGTGTGTGTAAATGTGTGTTCCTATAGTGTATGTGAGGGTGGTGTAGTCGTGTGTGAGAGTGTGTCAGCACTATGTGTGAGTGAAAAGAGTTTAAAGTAAGTGAGAGTGATTGAGTTGTGTGTGTGCGTGTGTGTGTGTGTGTGTGTTTCTGCTCCATATGGGACAGCATTTCAGTCAGGTTCAGGATGTGAGAGAGTCAAAGTCTTTTTTAGCGTGAGAGCGTTTCAGTTCACGCGAGCGCTCGCAGGAGGGTAGGAAGTGAATTCTCGTCGTGTTTCAACACAAAAGAATTTTGTGAGAGCCTTTTAGTCGTGCGTTGTGGATCGAGAGACGGTTTTCCGTCATAGTGTCAACGCAAACATTTCCCGTATCGGATGGGTTGGGGGGGTGGGGGGGGGGGACATCGGCGTTAAGAGTGCCGTGGCGCAGCGCGTGTGACGGTGTGTTGCGCGCGAGAGCCCAACACCCATTTCCGCCGCACCTGCTGGATGAGAGTCAGTCTGTAGTTTGTGTTGCACGGAAGACGGTTGAAGTTTTTGCGCGAGAGCCAATAAGTCGCGCGCGCGTGAGCGCTAATCCCTCATTGATGAATGATGATGTCCCCCCCCCCCCGCCGAGACGACATCCCGATTGTTGACGTTTTGCTGCAGGAGGACTTTTCCCGGCCGGGTCGCACGAGCAGGAAGTGTTCCGCTTCGCCGTGATGCAACGCGGCGCCGACGTTCCCAAGCTGCTGCCTCAGATGGACGCCGTCGACACCGGCAGCAGCTTCGCCATGACCTACGCTTGTGAGCCCGCCTCCCGGCCGCCATCTTGGTCTTGGTTGCCGGCCTCGCCTTCGGCTTCCCCGCCGTCTTCGTCCTCCTCGCCTTTTTCATCGTTTCCCTCTTCGTCTTTGTCACCACCGTCATCGGCATCGCGAGATGCGTCGCTTTCAATATCACCGTCATCTTTATCATCATCGTCATCATCGCGGTCACGAATTTCACCATCATCATCATCACCAGCTTCACCTTCATCATTCCAGAATGGGGGCTGAGGGGGGGCAGCGTCCCAAGCGGAGGGGCCCGTCAAAGGTTGTGGCGGCCGGCGCACTAAGAGGAGCGCACGGGGCCCGAGGGCGCGGCGGCGTCGTTGCAGCCAACAATGCGCTGACCTCCTTTGGTTGAGGCGCCGACAAAAGACGGAACGGCCACGAAAAAAAAAAAAACAACCCACTGGTCACGCACGCTCTCTCTCTCCACTTCCTGCTCTCTTTATCCACTCCCTCATGTCTTTTTCTTCTTTCGATTTCCTGTTATCCGCTTCTACGTCTTGATATCGGCGATTCTACTTCCCGACCTGTTTCCTTTTCCGCTTCCTGTTTTTGCTCTCAACTTCCTGTTGTCTGTTTCCACTCATCTGTTGTCGCCTTGGCGCCGGCGAGGCTCTCTGCCGCTTCGCCGTCACGCCCGAGGACTTATCAAAGTACGCTATCCAAGTGTTTTTTTTTTTTTCCATCGCTCTCGACGGTCGCGCCGTCAGACGAGCAGAGAAATATCGTTCTGTGTCTCGGACCGGGCGAGATGTCGCAGGACAAGCGCGGCCCCGCCCCTTCTCTGTGTTTGCAGCTGGCAAAGGTGACATGAGTAGAAATGCTGCGTCTATTTTCCAATATTGGCCCTTTTGATCAAGTCCTTTTGACCAAAGCTTGGCGTGAGACATCGGCGAGTCCCCCAAGTCAGTTGGAAGCGACGCGCAAGTCGCCGAATGCAGGATACGCTCGTGATGTTGGGGGCAAGGCTCAGAAGATCGGCCTCTCGGAGCGGAGAATGAGAAAGCGAACATCGTTCGGTTTCAATCGGGACCCTCGATCACACGCTGATTATTGACAAGGACGGACGGACGACATTGAAACATAAACCATCAAGTCATGGGAGAAGCTTTGGCCACATTTCAATTCAGCCTTCACGGGAACACACAATCAAATTGTCCTGCATGAAGGTTGAAGCGCAGTCGAACAGTTCACGGCCTGACTTTTGAGTGTCCAGAGAGAGAGAGTCCGAGCGTTGGGAAGCGAATGTGGCCGATACGCGAATGGCCTGTGAGCATGTTGCCAGTGCAAAAAAACAAAACAAAAAAAAATCAATCAAATAATCAAAAGACGCAGCCTCCTACCGGTGAAGGTTCACTTTTGGTTCAAACTCCAAGCGTTTTGTTCGCGCACTTCAGGCCAAGACTGGACTCGTCGCTCGCCGTCACACCGGACCCGCTTCAAAAAAAAAAAAAAAAAAGCCCAATTAGAATTCGGTCTAAAAATTCACACATTCAAAAGACACACGTGACAAAGAAACAGCACAGTCGCATCCTAATCATCGGTGTGTCACTGCTCAACGTTCAAAGGTCGTATTTGTGATATCAAAAAAGGGTTCGCCAGCGCGACTCGGGATGCAAACCAACAAGATGCAAGCAAGCACTTGAATGACATCGCCGCTTCTGGAGACGGCAAGAGCCAACCAGACAGATGAGTCAATGTTGGGGCATTTCCCTTAATGGATCACATTCGGAGAAATAGCGCACGTCACACGTCACCAACAAGAAAGAACAAGACCGTGCCGCCAGCTAGCCTAGCGGCTAGCTCGACACTTGCAAACGAAGCGGGAGGCTCGGCGAAGCCATTCAAACGTCGGGCGGCCGAGCTACAGTTCGACAAGAGTTGCGTTGGCTTTCCTTCCCCCGGCCCGCGTCCCTCTCGCCTCGACCGGCGGGCACCCGCTTCGGGTGCGCTCGTTCACGTCACAACGAAAAAACTGCAAAAGAGATTTTGTCCATTCGGGTAACAGCTACTCAGCGTGACAAACTCAAGTCAAACGTGAGAGATTCGATGAAGCACCATCGCGTCGGCGCGTTGGATAGCCGTCACGAGAAAAGCGCAACACTTTGATTTGCTTTGATGCCGATTTCATGTGAACTCCGTGTGTGTGTGTGTGTGTGGCGTCAGTCTGCTCGCAGTTCGCCAAGGGCGTGCACGCGGTGATGGGCGTGTACGACCAGAGGACGGTCAACATGGTGTCTTCCTTCTGCGGCTCGCTCCACGTCAGCTTCGTGACGCCGTCCTTCGCCGCGCTGGCCGACAGCCCCTTCGTGCTGCAGTTGCGGCCCGGCCTGCAGGGGGCGCTCGTGTCGCTGCTGGACCACTTCGGCTGGCGGCGCTTCGTCTACATGTACGGCGCGCACGCAGGTGACGTCACGCTCGGGGGGGGGAGTCGGGGGTCGCGTTTCGGGGGCCGGCGAGCCAAAGTGACGTCTCGGCGGCGCGTTTCAGGCGCGTCGGTCCTGAAGAAGGTTCTGGAGCGGGCGGCCGAGCGAGACTGGCAGGTGACGTCGGTCAACTTGGACTCGCTGAACGAGTCGGGCTTCATCCAGCTGCTGGCCGACCTGGACTTCAAGAAGGAGTTCCAGGTGGTTCTGGACTGCGAGTCGGAGCGCCTCAACGCCATCCTGGGCCTGGTGGGTGGCGCTCGGTCCCGCCGTCCGTCCGCTTCCTCGTCCCGACTGAGCGTCCGCCGTTTGCTTTTTTTGCTCTGTCAGATTTCGGGGCAGAGAAGAAACCTGAAGAACTACCACTACATCCTCCTCAACATGGTCGGCACTCGGACACGCGCCGGACACGCGTGCACGCCGCTTCAACATTGCAGACTTCCGTGTCGGAGTGAAGATTGTCCCGATTCTTTTCTGCTCTTCCGGTGTGTGCGCGTCAGGGCTTCGTGGAGCTGAACCTGACGGAGTTCCACGCGCTGTCCCCCAACGTGACGGGTTTCCAGCTGGTCAACTGGTCCGACCCGTCCGTGCTGAAGGTCCAGCAGGACTGGCTGAACTTTGATCCCAAAGACGGGAAAGCGGAGCGACGCGCTCTGCGGGTATGAGCCGCCACCGACGCCGTTTGGCTCGCCGCAAGCTCCTGACGCCCCCCCCGCTGCTCTGACCGGTCAGTACGCAGGCGCGCTGACCTACGACGGCGTCAGCGTGGTGGCGGCGGCCTTTCGCAACCTCCGACGCCAGCGCATCGACGTCTCTCGCCGCGGCAACGCCGGGGAGTGTCTGGGGAACCCCCCCGCGCCCTGGGGGCAGGGCATCGACATACAGAGGGCGCTGCAACAGGTCGCACGCGCGCTCGCGCCCGCCGCCGAATGATGAACGCGCACGCTCAGCCGGCGTTTGCGCGCGCAGGTGCGGCTGGAGGGCCTGACGGGCCGCGTTCAGTTTGATGAGAGGGGACGTCGGGCCAACTTTACGCTCACGGTGATGGAACTGAGCCGCACCGGACCCAGGAAGGTCGGCGCGTGCGACCGAGGGTGCGATGACTCGGTGCGTTGGACGAGGATTCGGAGTGCGTTTGTGCGATGCAGGTGGGCGTGTGGAGCGAGCAGAGGGGCTACGTCAAGACGGCCCGGTACAAGCCCACCCCGGAGGAGTTCTACGGGCTGCAGAACCGCACCTACATCGTCACCACCATCCTGGTGAGTCCAACGGACCGCCGGGGGCGGAGCGATGATGTCAAAAGGGGGGCGGGTCTCGCTCTGGCAGGAAGCGCCCTACATGATGCTGAAGAAGAACCACGAGCAGCTGGCGGGAAACGACAAGTACGAAGGCTACTGCGCCGAGCTGGCCGCCGAGATCGCCAAGCACGTGGGCTTCGCCTACCGGCTGGAGCTGGTGGGCGACGGCAAGTACGGCGCCCGAGACCCCGTCAGCAAAATGTGGAACGGCATGGTGGGAGAGCTGGTCTACGGGGTGAGTCGGTGCCGATGCACGAGAATCACAAATGTTCAGCGCCGCTGTCGCGTCAATGACAAAGTCGTCCCCGTCCATGACGGTGTTGAGGTTTGCTTCGTCCGAAATTCTGGTCTGATTCTCGAGCTCCTCCGCGGACCAGGAAATCGACAACAAGCAGCCGGCTTTGGCACTTTAACATTAGCCTTGGTGTTTGTGTGCGGCTATTGGGTGTTTTTTTTTGGTTTTTTTATCGCTGCTCGATATGCCATCAATTTCTCCCCCAGGGAAAAATCTTGTTTAAAAAAATAAATAAATAAATAATTAAAATCCCATTCGGTCGGGTGCTCCCTCTTGGCCACCGGGGGCAGTAGCGTGTAATACGGCGACCCAGACGCAAGCGAAAAATAGATTTGCTGCTGGAACGCTGGCGGCAGAAGTCGTCAGGCGCTCGCCCAGCCCTCGTTTCAAAACTTGTGTCAAAACGATGAAGCTCGCCGGGCGTCCCCAAGCGAGACTCAGTGCCGGCCTCTGGGCGCAGAAGGCGGACGTGGCGGTGGCGCCGCTGACCATCACGCTGGTGCGCGAGCAGGTGATCGACTTCACCAAACCGTTCATGTCGCTCGGCATCTCCATCATGATCAAGAAGCCCACCAAGTCCAAGCCCGGCGTCTTCTCCTTCCTGGACCCGCTGGCCTACGAGATCTGGATGTGCATCGTCTTCGCCTACATCGGCGTCAGCGTGGTGCTCTTCCTGGTGAGGCCCCGCCCACCCGCGGCGCTCGGTCCGGCGGAGGCCTTTGACGCCGTCCGTTGTCATCGCCGCAGGTGAGCCGCTTCAGTCCGTACGAGTGGAAGAAGAACGAGGAGGACGAGGACGAGGAGGATGAAGCTCCGCCCACCTCTTCCAAACGTGCCGCAGGTACGGCGTCGCCAACCTTATCTTCATCATCGTCATAATCGTCATCGGCGGTTATCGTGGATTCTTGTCATTTTCATCCTCGCCTCCTCATCGCCATCCGAATCATTCTCAACATCGCCGTCGTCATCGTCGCTACTGCTAGCATCCTCATCAATATCGTCATTGACACCACCGCCATCACGAATCATCATTGTGATCCTCCTCCTCGTCCTCGTCATGGTGCGCATCACGCTCATCGCCCTTCTCATCAGCATCGCGGTCACTGTAGCCGCCGCGCGGCGCGTCCGGCTCAACGTATGACGCGAGGCGTCCGTGGGTGCGCAGGACGTCCGCCTCCGGCGCAGCGGCAGCCTCCCAAAGACAAGGACCAAGAGAGTGCGGAGCGCAGCGACGACTTTGGCATCTTCAACTCGCTCTGGTTCTCCTTGGGAGCCTTCATGCAGCAGGGCTGCGACATCTCGCCCAGGTCTGGCGCCGCCCCCCCGCCGCGCCGCCCCGCGCCGGGCCTTGACGTCAGGCGGCATCAACACGTGGCCTTCCCGCAGGTCGCTGTCGGGCCGCATCGTGGGCGGCGTGTGGTGGTTCTTCACGCTGATCATCATCTCGTCGTACACGGCCAACCTGGCCGCCTTCCTGACGGTGGAGCGCATGGTGTCGCCCATCGAGAGCGCCGAAGACCTCGCCAAGCAGAGCGAGATCGCCTACGGCACTCTGGACGGCGGATCCACCAAGGAGTTCTTCAGGGTCAGAGGACGCCGCCGGGACCCTCCCTCCGCGCGAGCATGACCGCATGACGGCGACAGCCGCTGAAAACGCGTCCCAACGTGAAGCGCTCGCCTCGTGGTCTTCTTCTGTTTGTTTGTCGCCCCCCACAGAGGTCCAAGATCGCCGTGTTTGAGAAGATGTGGTCGTACATGCGCGGCGCCGACCCGTCCGTCTTCGTCAAGAACACGGACGAGGGCGTGAGCCGCGTGCGCAAGTCCAAGGGCAAGTACGCCTACCTGCTGGAGTCGTCCATGAACGAGTACATCGAGCAGCGCGCGCCCTGCGACACCATCAAAGTGGGCGGCAACCTGGACTCCAAAGGCTACGGCGTGGCCACGCCCAAAGGATCGCCCCTCAGGTACTCGCTCGGCCGCGTGCGCCGTCTTTTGTCTGGTTGGCAGGCGTTGGCCTCGCGAGCGCCCGTCCCCTTCTTAGCCTCATTAGCATCGTTAGCCGCTAGCTAAGTCTCTCAACGTGTAAGTCGTACGTGGTCGCGGCAGGATTATTGGGGCCGGTTAACGTGTCTTGTCACATGTCTGTACGCGTTTCCCATGTTTGTGTGCATGGGGGTGTGCTCCGGTGTCGCTGTCTCTCTCTCCTGTCCGTCTGTCTGTCTGTCTAATGTCCATGCCCCCCCCCCCCCCCCCCCCCCAAAAAAACGACCCCCGACCCCTCAAGCCACCCGGCGCGTCCCTCTGCTCATCTGTGTGTCGGCCGACGGCGGTTGCCGACAGCCGACGCCTTTGGACGCTTGGGTCAGTGACGCCACCTGGCTTGGCGGCACGCTAGCAGGCGCCCGTCCTCGCATGGCGAGCTTTTTTTTCATTTGGGGCTTCTGCGGCCGGCATGCGCTTGCTCACGTCGCTCATTTGCGCTTTTGTCCAACATCGCGCATGACTCAGCACTGTTACTACGACAATGGGGGGGGGGGGGGGAAAAAAGGGTGGGGTGTCATTTGGGCTCCAGTTGCTTAGCAACATGTCTCACACACGCGCGTGCACACACACACACTTCCAGGGTTTTTTTTGTTTTTTTTTTAAATGTTCATGTGTCTATCTGTGTGCATCTACGTCTTGGTATAACGATGCGTTTTGCAACTTGTTTTGTATTTTTTTTTCATTTGGATTTTTGTGTCTGCGCATGGAAGCGTGCGTGTAAATGTTTAGCGTGTATTTATTGTGTTCCTGTGCATAGTTTTTGTTTTGTGTGGGTGTGCGGGCAGATTTCGCGCGAGTCTACGTATATGAACGCACGCGTGCATATTTTGCGTGCGCGTATGACTGCGCTCGCATTGGAGGTCATTAAATGCCAAAGGCCGCCCGCTGGGAAGCGCTTCCTGCGTGACGACGTCGCGTCGACGTGTTGTCGTCGTTTGCGCCGGAACGACATGGCGTACCTCGCACGTCTGACTTCCCGATTTGAAAGAGCAGGAGCGAGAGAAGTGCGGCTAAGCGCGCGGGGCTGGCGCTAACATAAGATAACATGGCGGCGGCTGTTGATGTTATGTTATGTTACATGTTAGAATTCCGGTGAACCTGGCCGTGCTCAAGCTCAATGAGCAGGCCGTGTTAGACAAGTTGAAGAACAAGTGGTGGTACGACAAAGGTCAATGCGGACACAAGGACGCCGGCAGGAAGGTCAGTTAGAGGTGGCTTGGACACACCCCGCCAATATACCCCCTGCCTCCTCACCTGCTAGCTCCCACGACCGACCCCCCCGCCCGCTCCATTTCCTTTCCTTCTTGCTGTCTTTGTCCTGCGGGTCTTCTTGGGTTTTTTTTTTCTCTCTGTTTTGTTTTTAATTTACATTTTTAAGGACTGTTTTTGTCACTTTTTTTTGCTTTTCCCGATTCTGTTTTTGCTGTTGTCCTTTTTGTTTCATAGCAAGGGGGGCGGGGGGTCATAATTTGAGCGGGAATTTCGGGGTGTTTTTTTTTTTGTCCTTCGGTTTTGGGTCTGTTTTTCTCCCATGATGATTTCTGACCTTTGTTTTTTGTCTATATTTTCCTCAATTGTTTGTGTTTCATTTTGGGGACAATGTTTTCTGTTTATATCTTTTTTTTGCGTGATATTCCATTTTTATTTTCGCATTTTTTGTTGTGTCTTTTTGGTTTTGGTTGTCCTTTTTTTTTTTTTTTTTTTTTTGCGGGAGGAGCATGAACGCCTGGTGAATCAGCATGAGCCCAGCAACCCGCAGAGACCCCGCCCGCAGCGAAATGTAACCTTTGACATTCCCGTGTGGCCACGCCCACTTCTGGGAAACCATTCCGTTTCAATGTCAAAGGTCACGTTTTTGCCACACCAAGCAATGCTTCTGTCTCCAATCTGTTCCAAATTCTTTGCGGGTGCCGGTTAACTTCTCAACTTGCTGCTAATTTGCTTTCAACTTAATGCTAAATTTCCGTTAGCTTCATCCGAAATTCACGTTAACGTCCCGTTAACTTCCTGTTGATTTCTCATCCACTCCGGTTATCTTCCTCGAGCTTTCTGTTCAATTCCTTTTGCCGCCAAATGCTTCCGAACATTCACTTGGTGTCATTTTTGCGCACATGTACGACCTAAGCCAAACTTACTGGCCAGTCTGACATTGACGTGAAAGAGCGCACTTTATTTTGAGGAAAAGTACACGCTAACTTCCCGTCTCATGTCGCGTGCTGATGTCGGGACGCGACCTGTCAATTAAAAGGACACTTTGGAGAGAAAAGCATCATGAACTCCCAGGCCCCGCCCTCTCTGACAGCTGCATGCAAATGAGGTCATGAACCGGCAACGCTTTTGTTCTTGAAGAAACTTGAAGGAAACGACATCGCTTTTTAAGAAACTTTGTTTTTTTTTGGGGGGGGGGTGAACTTTCTTTCAAAAGTGAGTTTGTTTTGCAAGAAACTCAAGTTTGGGTTGACATTTTTTTTTTCACAAGAGTTGACATTATTTTACTCTAAATTGCTTTCCTATCAAGTTTCTTAAGAAATGTAACAAAAGAATATGACTGAAAGCAATTTTAGAAATTATTTTTTATGATGAAATCCACTTTATTGACATTTGAATTTAAAGAAACATTTTCAAATCAAATTTGATTGAAGACACTGATGTTTGGTTTTTTTTTTTTTGAAAATTGAGTTCTCTTTTTTAAAGATTTCCTCCCCATGACTGACATCTTGAACCGAGACACACCTTCTCCTGTTGGACACGCCCACTCCCCCCATTACCTTGATGAGACTACACTTCCCATCAGCCTCTGCTGTATTACCACAGCGACACAGACAACTAGCTGGAATCGAGAATGCCTTGTGGAGTCCAGTGTCACGATGGGAATTGTAGTTCTTTGTAGTCCTCATTCATCCCCAAAAAGTGGAGTTGCGCAGCAGCGGATGCGTGTGATTGGTTGTCATTTTTTTGACCCCCGTCACCCCGCCCACGTACCCTCTGACAGGACAAGACAAGCGCGCTGAGCCTGAGCAACGTGGCGGGAATCTTCTACATCCTAATTGGCGGCCTGGGCGTGGCCATGTTGGTGGCGCTGCTGGACTTCTGCTACAAGTCGCGTCTGGAGTCGCGCAGGATGAAGGTGAGCAACAACAACAAGGAAGTCCAAATCGGGAAGTGAGAGGAGCAAATGAAGGAAATTGGGATTTGTTGGCTCCAATTGGCTTAATGGCTGCCCGTGGAGCCAGCGGCAACAACACAAACATATCATTAGCGCGCGCGCGCGTGCACACACGCACGCATGAGGGGCCTTCGGGGGAAATAATGCAAGAAGAACTCTTACAAACATGACTGAAAGGCACTCATGCCATTAATGAAAAATAACTAACTAGAAAGCTCTCACGCACTACAGAAACACTGCCATACGTACATAGAGGTGTGTGTGTGTGTGTGTGTGTGTGTATGTCAGTGTCTAGTTAGTTATGGTTAATTCTGTCGTGTGCTCTGTCGAGTGTAGAGCGAATCATTTTTCAGTGGTCGTATTTCAGTAGTTTGTGTGAGACGTACACCGAGACGTTCCTGCCGGTTGTCTCTCTGATTGGTCGCTCCCTCACAGGAGCTGATTGACGCCGCAATGCTGAGCAGCAGCTTGGGCGGGGCCCTGGGCCTGGTGGGGGGCGGGGCCCTGGGCCTGGCAAGCGAGAACGGCGGCATGGTCGCTCAGGAGCTGGCGAGAGCCAGCGCACCCGGCTTGGTGCGCGTGAGCAAAGCCGGCGGACTGGGGTCTCCTTCCGCCCTCATGTGACCGACCGCGCCCCGTCGGACCGGCGCGCCTGTTGATCGTCCGCCGGTGTGAATCGAGTGCACCTGAACGCATCAGCTGGCTGACACAAAAACTACGATTTCTACCACTATTTTCTTCTTGTTCTTTTTAAGCCTGCCCTGTTGCTTGGAAGCCAATTCGCATATTGACTTCTCACATGTCCGATCACGTCCTTCACTTGCTCGTTGAACACAAAGAAAAACTACAAATACAAAACAGAGTCTGGCGTGATAATGACGGTGACAATGATGACCATGAGGATGGCAATGATCATGGTAATTCTTGTAGCACCCTCCCACATTGGGCAGGCCCGGGTCCTGCTTTAACAAGTCGTGATGGGCCGAGCAGTCGGGGAGGCGCTTCCTGTGTCATATCATTAATGATTACTGCAACTACAATTTTCTAAATTACATAAATGTGATAGAACATATATTTGTGCATATTATTCACATTAAAGCAAGTTATGACATTTGAAAGGCTTCAAAAAGCGGGCAAAATGTGGTTCCATTGTCGCAATGGCGGTCAAGAATTGAGTTTTACCGCCATGCGTGTGTGTGTGTGAGATAAAAAAATCAAAATACCTCATGAAAATCATAACATTGAAAACGAGGTGAGGAGGGGGGGGTTCCAGGGTTTTCCACTGTACATCATATCGAAAAATAGACACGGAAAGGCCATTTCAAACAAGACACAGTTCATTTTTTCTAATTGGAGTGCAAAACAGACCTGCGCGATGCGATCATACAAAACTGGCCTCAACACAAGACGGCGGAAACGAGTCCATTGTCACACACCTCGAATCAGTCCCCGCTGTCCAAGCCAGAAAGCGGAAAAACGGACTCTTCTCACGTCCAGCAGTGTTGTCCTCTCCTCACTACTGCTCCTGAAATCACAGCAGGACAGAACTGAGCTACAAGTCCGCATCGATGTTGTTGATCGCGAGCAGGAAGTGGTCTCTCAACTCACATTCTCATTGGCCGCCACAGCGAACGAAGTCACGTCGCAAAACTGCTAGAGTGCGCGACTAGCGATTAGCAATGGTGCTAATTTAAACCAAAGGGAATCGACTTTAAACATAAACAGACAAATGTCATCATCACCCAGGCAGACAAATGTCATTAACAAACAGCCAAGGACAACGGGTAGTTCATTCCGACGTAATGTACGAAAGATTCGGCGAAACAACTTCGACATGAACCTCTCCCTTCCGCCGTGACAATTAAGGTTGCGTGAGTTAGAGTAAGTCCCGCCCCCCTTGGAACTCAAAATAATTGGTTGAACTTGGCCGTTAGCCAATGACAGGAGAGAATTAGGATGAATGACAGTTTCGACAGGGTTAGGTTGTAATTTTACCATATCGCGAACGTTGCAGTCGAAAACATCGGATTAACTGAACAAATATGAACTCAAGTTAGCTTGTAACTGAATAACACTTTACTCAAAGTACATTATCCGAAATTGAGCCGTGACTTAGCCACAGAACATTTTACAATGTCAATTATTTATTTTTTACTCCTATTGATCAGCTTTTCTGGATGATTTTGCTCACTTTCCACTGGGCCACATTAGGATGAAGATGATGATGATGATCAACTCAGTAAGTGTCAACATACATACACGAGAACACGTTTAAAAAAACCCTCAGGAAGTTTTTTTCCACGGTAACTTGTGTACTTATCTCTCCGAGTCATTTAGGACTGAAATGTACACGAAATACGCCACAATTAATATTCACTTCGCAACTACAGTAAAGAGTTGACACGTTGTGTGGATTCAGAGCCTGACGCAAAGGCGTATTAAGGCTGCCATCTGGTGGCAGCTTGGAAGAACTCCAGGTATTCTGCAGTCACGTGAGAACCGGTTCAAATCTCGCATATTCCAAAGATGTTCTGCTCGTTTCCTTTGTCCCAGTTTGAGCGAATTCTGCCATCTCGTGGCGATTTGAGAGCTCCCGGTATTGGCCGAATAAAGTCACATAACACGCAAGGCTGCTCGAATGCTCATTTTTACCGGTTGAGCGGAGTCACGTGACACCCGCCTGGAATCCACGGTACTGAGAGAAAAACATGCGTTATTAGTCACGATTGCAACGAATTTCTTCCACATACGCGTGACAAAGGCAATAAATATAAGAAACGCACACGTTGATGAAGAGTACTTTTTGTTTTTTTTTATTAAGGCAATATGACGCGGTGCTCGTGCGAGACCTCGTGGCGCAACGGTAGCGCGTCTGACTCCAGATCAGAAGGTTGCGTGTTCAAATCACGTCGGGGTCAGTCCTTTTTTGTGTTGTCCGGCAACTATTTGTTTGGATGGCTATAATTCAGGAGACCCCGGTCAAAATGAGATGGACAGTTTTTTCTGAAGGCTTTACAGTAAATATTGTGTGGTCTCACTTTATCGCTGTTCTATTGATTTACTCATGCTCAATCGCCTGGACCAACACGCGTATACTCTATACGCTATTTCAATACTGCATCGGGGGGAATTTGCGGTGTATTCCACTCCTCACAAGTGCAATTGGCAGAGGCATGTAAAAAGGTAGCAATTTGTCATTTATTGTACACAAAGACAGAAAAGGAGGACATTCAACAAAATGGAATATGAAAGAAAGGGCATTTCTTAGTGCTGACTGACCCCCAAAATGTCCAAGACAAGTTCCCAGTTGTCATTTCAAAAACAAGAATTGGAATTAGATTTTATTTAAATTAAAAAAAAAAAAAAAATCACACAAAACAGCCTCAAGTGTCTCGTCCTCTCAGGCCGGGCTCCTCCTCCGCCTCCCTTTTTCCTCCGAAGCGTCTGAAGAAGGAAATGAAGCCAAAAGAGCCGGCGGGATTCCCGACACCGGCCGGCGCGGCGCCGGACGAATACGAGCGTTGGGTGGCGGCCCTCTGGAACAAAGTCCCCAGTCGGAAGGCGGCGGCGGCGGTGGGCAGTGGCGGCAGCTGCGGGCGTGCGGAGCCTGCCGACGCCGAGCGGCCCCGAGGACCTCCGGATGTGCTTTCCCACACGCCGTCGTCAGGCCCTTCGGCGTCCGAAGCGCCTCGTCGCCGCTGCCGGGAGCACGTCAGCGGGCTCAGGATGGTCCACGGTGAGCCCACGTCGCCGTTGTTGGCGAAGAAAACGTCTCTGGTTCTGGGCCGAGGGGTGGAGGGACTTTTCTCGCCGTCCTCGTCGACTTTGGCGTGTTTCTTCTCGGGACTCTCCTGCGCCGTTTCCTGGTTCCCGGGGGGACGCTCCGGCGGCGCAGGGGAACGGGAGTTCTTCCGGGACCTGCCGGCGGAGGCTCCCTTGGAGGGGGCGGACAGGAAGCTGTGCAAGGCCGACTCCAGGCTGGAGTGCGGGGCCGGGGGAGCGGGGGAGCGTTTGGCGGGCAGGCGGACGCTCTCCCTGCTCTTACGACGCCGCTCAGCCGCCTCGCGCTCACGATTCTCCTTCGGTTGGGAAGAAAACATTTTCTGGTTTGGCGGCTTGTGCGGTCGAAATGCGTCAACGCGACCGCTGCAAGTCAGCCGTTTCTGCAGTCACGTTGTGTCATGGATTTTTTTTTTGTTTTTTAAATTGTATATGCATCATTTTGCGGGACGTTATTCTCTATGTGGCAGGATTTCACGAGTTCACTTTTTGGCGACGCAAGCGGACAAAAATAAAACCTGCACTTCATGTGCACCTTTTGTCATGGTGTTGCGTAAAATCATTTCTTTGGGATTATCCGAACTCAGTCTTCCCACGAGCATGACATTTCATGCCGCCAAAAAGTGTTTTTTGTTGGATTTGGAAAGATCAAAAAGATACGCCCCCCCCCTCCCCACTTGAATGTGAGCATAACATTCATTTCTGTGCTGGCATCGTAGATTTGTCGCATTTCAGGCCTGACGTTGCGCACCTGCACGGCAGCGACGAAGCGACGGCAGAAGGAGTGGAAGATGGCGCAGCATTCCTCCAGCTTGAAGTTTTGAGGGTCCTCGCAAAAGAACTCGGCCACGGCAAAACTCAACACGTCCAGCTCGTGCAGCAACGACTTGACCTGGCAAAGCTCGTCGTCGCATCGCTGCAAGACACAACGTGGTGAGCGTTTGCCATGCAGCGCACAACAGAAAAAAAATACCCCCCAAAATAAATGTCTTGGAAAGGGTTTTTTTTTCTCTGTAGTTCTTTATTTTTGAAGATCACAATGTTGTTAATGTTATATTGCCATGACGTTTTCCCTGCCTCCCCCAAAATCCTCAAGAAATTGAAAATGACATCAATGTCATCCAATTTAAAATAAATGCATCCCTGAAAAAACACGACTTTGTTGTCATGACATTTTTTTTTAACACAACATTCTGAAAAATACATGTCTGTTGCTGCATTATAACTTCTTTTCTGGGGGTTAAAAAATTGATTTGGATTTTTGGTTGAGGCAAATAAATCATTGTATCAGGAAAATGTCTCACTTTGCTTTTTCGAAAAAGAAACCCGTGGGCAAAAAAGTAACTATACACTCATTGTAATATAACTGTTTGTCCCCCCTAAATAGAAAAATCTTTTTCCTTTGCAACTTTTTAACTGAAAATCTGTCATTTTTTTTCTTAAAAAGGAGTCTTTTTTGACATTAGTAAGCGTTTTTACTTCTTCTTGTCTTGAAAAGCTAAGATTTTATTCTATTCATACCATCACAACTTCTTTCTGTATAAATATATATATTTTTTAAACTTTTTTTTGACATCTCTGTCCTGTACTTCCTGCTTTGCACGTTTCGGTGCGGCTCGGAAGGCGAGAGAGGTACCTTGAGGAAGGGCGCCATCTGCCGGTGGAGGTGGGGATGTCTGCTGGCGCACAGTTTGACCTCCTTGAGCTTCTTCACTTGTCTCTCCAAGTCCGCCAGCACCTCTTCTTGGCACACTCTACTTACGCCACGTTCACACAAGTACACAAACAATCTAATCAGAACAACAACAATATAGATGCACATAAATGGTACCTGGCTGCCGTTCCTATGTGCTCCAGCTGGCTGGGAAAGGTCAGCAGGTCGGCATCAATGTCCTCCGCTTGCTAGTTTCACAAAAAAAGAAAATGGTGGTGGTGGTGGATTAAAAAAAAAAACAAAGAAAAAATAGTGATTAAAAAGTTGTTTTGTTGACCTTGGCGACATAGTGGAGGAGGTTGACGGCCGGCTTGTTGGCCTTGGTGTCAGCCAGTTTGAGCAGCGACGTCATCCTGAAGCCGATGGCGTCGGCGCTGTAGCCGCCCTGCGTGGCCAAATCGTCGGGTCGGCGTCCAATCACACGCAAGTATGACGAGCCAAAGGGCAAAAGCGAGGAAATACCCACAGCGTTCATGTAATTGCCGGCTTTCAACACCAGGCGGATGACGGCGTGAAGCTTGTCGCAGTCCAGCAGCTCTGCGCGGGTGGGGGACACGCGTTTGATGAGCACTAGCTAATAGGAGGTAGCTAGCCTAGCCTAGCCTCACACTCGCATGCGTACCGTTCGCCGCTTGGATCATGACCGCCAGCGACTTGCTCGCCTCCTCCATGAGAGGCGAGAACTCCTGGCGCAGGACCATGGTCTTCAGCAGCTCCTCGTAGCTACGACGGTTAGCGCAAGCACATTTTTCTAGAAGGGAAAAGTCTTGTATTTCTCGATGGTTTACTCACCGCGGCACCTTGACCAGCTGCACCATGAAGCGATCGGCCTCGGATAAGAGCGACGGGTTCCCGCTGAAGGACAGCAGCCGCTTCACCTGCGACCGGTTGCACGAGCGCCGATGAGGGCCACCGCCAACTTTCGAGCTCAGACGCACGCGCGCTACCTCGCTTTCCTCGGGCAGCAGCTTGCACAGCTCCGTCAATTTGCCGCCGTCGGCGCCGCCGCGCCACTCGGCCCGGACGATGTCCTCCAGCATTTCCGCCGCCGGCCTGCAGGGGGAGCCGCCGGTCAATACCCTTGTATTTTTCACCGAGCGTTGTGTTATTTTTTTGTTACACATTTTGGTCAACGCTTCTCAGATTTGTGCGTTTTTTGGCATTTGGACCGCACGCGAGCACGATGGTCACCGAGGGGGAAGTCAACGCTAAAGCCGCGTCACGTTTTGCATGACCGTGCGTATTTGGGAAGCGCGTGAATTCGTTCCTCCTGGCTTGAGGCGAGAAGAGCCGAATGGCATTTGCATTCATCACAATGGCAAAAGATGATTTGAGATGAGCGATGAATTCAACTTGGATGTTAAAGCAGCACATGGGGGGAACCCCGGCTTTTCCCGTCTCACCTCTTAAAATGTCGGAGGAAGATGCCAATGTTCATGCTCTTTTTGGCGTCCAGAATGCTCACCTGAAGACAAAAACCATCACTGGACGTTTTTTTGTTGTTGTTCTTTTTTTGGCTGTGGGCTGGGGGAAGGGGAACTGTGGTGCGGAACTCAACACTTCCCTTGTTGGAGAACTTCCCACCTGAGGCTGCGACGGGCGGACGTCAGCGCTGCCACTGCCGCCGCGGCGTGGTCTCCCGAAGCCGGCCCTGCTCTGGGCCCGCCGGTCCACGTGGCTGAAGAGCTCGTCCATGCTGTGAGTGTCCAGCACCAGCTCTCTGGGGGGCAGCGCCGACGTCCACACGTTGACTTTGCCCAGCACGCGCTGGTTGGGGATGGTGTCCCAGTTGAGCTTTTTCATGGAGCGCCGCTGCAACGAGGGCGGCGGAGGCAGGAGACGAGAAAGCGCAGGGGGCGGCGGCGGCAGAGGAGGCGCAGGAGGAGGAAAAGGTTGCGCCGGGGAGATCTGTGATGCCTCCATCACTTTCCGCCGCAGTAGGGCCAGAGCTACAAATCGGAGTTGATTTCAGCATGAGGCGCTCTTGACAATTCAACATTTCATTTGAGGTGTATCGGCAACCGATCGAGTATCAAATTTAACCCACCACAAGTGTGATCATCGATTAAGGATCTCGTTTCGCTTCAAATTGTCCACATGTTGGGAATTTCAGCTGCTCGACAGCAACATTTTGGCTGAGAATGATCATACTCCTGTGAAAGTAGGCTGATTTCTTTTAGCGCTGCGACCAACAATGATTTGAGTCCTTTTCCGTAATTTGATGATCGGAGAAAGCATTCATCATTGCAACTCCATGACCTTCCGCGTTTCATCAAAAAGACTTCTGCTTTCACTTTGGAGAACAGTGAACAACATTTTTCACGATATTCTGACATGCGACAGACCAAACTAGGAAGTGTTGTTGGTGGTGTTTTTTTTTATCGTTTAATTGTGCCGTTGCTCTTTGGACTTAATTACATTACTTGTTAGCTGAACTTAAAAAACAATATATTGTCAAAGACGCGTTCTGCCCATCGACTTCCCCACGCTGAAGACAAACAGGCGACCAAAACATATTCCTCTGCCATCAGACTCCACTGCGATTGTCTCTTGATTTTGCATACAAAGCGGTTTGGTATCACGTTGCTCGGAGCGTCACGACGCTTTCAACACGACTCACCTTAATATTTGACAAACGCAGCAGGCCACCACGTCCGAATGGCGCCGTCATTTGGTGAAGTAAGCCAGGTGTGAAGTTTGCCGCGAGGAAAACGCACAGGTGTAGGACTCGTCTCGGCCAATCGGATTCCTCGTCGGCGGTAGGCCCGAAATGGCGCGTCCAACCAATCAGATTCCCCTGACGTTATCACTGAAAAATCGTCACAAAATACGGAAGCACGCGCAGGTGTAGGAAGAGTTTCCACCAATCCGATATCGAGTCTCCGCCCCTGTCGTCGAGAACAGCCTTTTATTGGTTTAAAAGTCTGAAAGACCGCCTAATGACAAGTGTCGAGTGTCAATTGTCAACAAAGGTATGTGCCGGGTGAATTTGGCTTAATGTTGACATGCGCACACCAAAAAAATGTAAATGTAATACTGTGCACATGCACTTTAGGATGTTTATTTATTTTCATCATTCAAACACACACACACACAAGTTGGAAGATTTGAAAATGACTCGCTTCTTTTATTATTTCCGAGGATCAGCCTTGACCGCGAGGAATCACTTCCGACCCCAACATACACCAAGAAAATAGAACTCCGTGAACTCTTTGGGTGCGTTCAGAAATGACATGCCCCGGTTGCAAATTTGAGGATATCGCTGTCAGAGAGACGTTATCAACGCATTCAAATCAATACAAATGGCCATGGAATCGGTAGAGTGTCGACCGGGTGACCGATTGCGATGCGAGCTCGAAATTTCGGGTTGACGCTACACGGCGTCCAAATAGTGTTACGATTGGGTGATTCCCACCTGTTGTGCTGCCATCTATGCCGGTGACGGAGAGAGACAGGCAGAACATAGAAATGCTTATTCACTAGATTGCCGTTGCTCCTGCTGCTATGTGTGTGTGTGTGTGTGTGTGTGTGTGTGTGTGTGTGTGAAAAGAGTGGACGCCAACGCAATCGCAGTTTGACATTTTCAAGTGTGGATCTATTTTGGGTGGAATGTCTCCTCGGTTATTTTCTGCAATTGACTCAATTCACCCCCATAAAGTGATCAGTGTTGCTTTGGCGCCATCTTCTGGTATCTACAGAACAGTGTACGTCGGAACCCTTGCGCTATTTGCGCTTCGGCATTCAAGAATTTACTTATCGGAACTGTGGCTGGGAAACGTTGCCCAGCGTATTTATTTTTTTAAACGTAATTCCTTGTTTTGTTCCGATTATTTTTTTTCAGCATTCTCGATTGTTTTTCTGAACATTTCGTTCCCGATGGCATTTAAAAAGGTTTATAAATTCCTTGTTTTGTTCCGATTATTTTTCTCAGCATTCTCGATTGTTTTCGAAACATTTCGTTCCCGATGGCATTTAAAAAGGTTTATGAGAGTATGTTGACTCTTCCCAACGCCGCACACGTAACGGCGGTCCCCTGTGAGCATTTTTTGGCACAGACGCGCCAATTATTGAACGCTAATTTCGACGCTACCTATGCTAACTTCCATGAGCATGTTTATGGCGTGTCACATCTTACATCTCGCTGCCTTGTGAGAATAACTACGCCTTTGCCGTTTCAATATGACGTGTTTAACTGACTGGTGTTTGGTCGCCAACTTCAATAAATAAAGAGATAAGCGCAACGCTGCGCTAAAGGGGGTTTACTGTACTCACTTTTTTTTATTTGTCAATGTGAGCCATTTCTGGCGTGAAATCGCCACGCTAACGTTGCGATAAAAGGGGCTTCACTGATTCATATATATATTTTTTTGTCACCATGAGCCATTTCTGGCATCAAATCGGCACGCTGGCTTAAGGAAGGTTGGCAAAGTGTCAGGTAGTCAGTCACAGTTGCTCCTCCTCGTGGCTGTGAAGCCTTCAAACAGAGAAAGACGAGAACAAAGTGGCTTGGTCCATAAACTGGCACGTCCGTCGAGTCTTGCCCATAATGGACACCCCGGGGAAAAAAAAAAAAAATTCCAGTAAAAATTTGCCATGTACATTGATTGGAGACGTGGCCTCCATTTTGATTGGGTGGCGCTTTGATGGCGTTCAGGCCGTTGGCTCAACATCAAAGCAGAGGAGTCGAAACGCACGATTAGAAGCTTGCGGGAAAGTGGGCCACTTGCTTTTGTGGACCCGTCGGGCAGGCTTGGCTTCCTCTACGGGGCTCGGACGGGGCAGGGTTTAGGATTTAGGTACATCCTCAGGGCTCCTCCAGCCAGGACGGCTTGTCGGCTCCGGGCGGATTCAACTTGACGTTGAAGCGCTCGAGCGTTTGCTCCAGCTGCTGCTGGTTGCCGGCGAAGTACGCCGAGATGGCGTTGTGGAAGAGCAAAAGCTGCTTGTGCATCACCTTCACCTGGGGCAGGGGGGGCCACAAGCAAGCAGACAAAAGGGCAAACTCATTGAATGCGTTGCCTTCCAACCGCTGCGTCACTCACCCAATTTCCCTCCCGATGATGGACCGACCTTGTTCTCCTCCAGGAACCTGAGTTTGATGGTGACGTCGGAGCGCAGTCGCTCGTACTTGTCCTTCTGGACTTGGTACTGCTGCTGCGCGGCGTCGATGCGGGCCGTGGCCGCCGCGTCCCGAGGCCCCAAGCTCAGCTCCTCCAGGTCCGACCGGTATGCGTCGAATTCCAACCTGAGGGGCCACTTTGTAAAGTTTTGGCCCCAAAAAGGCGCAACTTTGGGAGTATTTGGTTTGTTTTTTTTTTACCTGGCGTTTTCATACATCTTGATGGTCATGAGCGTGTCCTCCATGGTCTTGTTAACCAACGTGTTGATGCTGGACACAAAGAAGTTGATGGCGCCCAGCAGAGTCTCGCCGTTCCTGCACAGCAGCTTCTGGGTCTCGGCGTTGTAGCCGAACTCGTCCTGCAGAGACGGGTATGATATTACGGAACCACGATTCAAATTACGGGATGAAGCTGGATTGACAAGGGACTTGGTTCAGATTTGAACGCTGCCGCACTCAACTATGGCGGCCGTTCACGTTGTTACCGAACTTATTGTGTTACCCGTTTAGACAGCAAACTATGCTAGGCATCGGTGCGCTAGCCGCTGTGGGCATATTTACAAAGATTTGGGTTTTTTTTACATTTTCGGTTTGGTTTTTCATGCTCCTGCACAAGCAACTGTGTTCATGAACTGCTTCGTACTTTATTAGACGACACCAGCAGCCTGTTTAAGCAGCAAACGGGTTGGTTATCTGCCGCGATGTTTACTTCTTGATACAGAATCTGTTGGGGCATAAAACGAGTCGGGCACGTGTTGTATATGTTCTGGATCTCAAGTGTTCACAACTAATTTCATTTTTGATGGTCCTCACTCAAACCTGATTCGGACCAAAGGGCAGCCTGTTGAGGCAGAAAAGTATTTGCCGATGCTCTGGACAAGCTATCTATTGATCCATCTATGACAATATTTTGTTTTGATTTGATTTTGAATGATGTGGCTTCATGATTTGGGCAGCCCATTTAGGCGGCAAACTACGCGGCCTTTGCGGTGCACATGTCTACACATTGAGCACATTCAGTTGTTTCTTTTGCAGTCGTCACCCGAAGCTCCGGCGACTTCTGACTGAGGTCGGCGAAGGCGTCTCCCAGCGCGTGCTGCGTCTGCACCATGTTGTAGAAATGATTGGTCAGCGCTCGGGCCAGTCGCAGCACGCTCCCGTATTTGCGCTTGGTGTCCCGCAGCAGCTCGATCTGGGCCTCCAGCTCCAGGTCCACGGTCCGCGAGCCCCGCCCAAAACGCTCCGAGATCATCTGCTTGGTGCACTAAAAAGTCAAGAAAGAAATCAAATGAAGGCAATCTGAATATCGTGTTTGAATACAGCCGAGGGCAGCCCGTTCAGGCAGGATCCTGCCACTTCATGAATGAAATAACTGGCGGCCCGTCTAGGCAATCTACTAATTGCTTTGTAGCAGTATAGCGTATGTGACAGGCATACTCACACACAGAAGGAATTTTGTTTGTCGTTTAATGTTCCGCACTCAACATTGCCTCAAATTTCAAGTTTGAAACATTGGGCAACCCGTTGAGTGTCGAAATTAATTGGACCTCTGTGAGTCATATGTGCGCTCTCAATATTTCCAAAGAAGTAAGCTATTAGGTAGGGTGTTTTTAAGGCGCCCGCACCAAAATGTGCTTCATGATCAGAAATATAGTGCAGCCCGTCAAGGCAGCTACCACTTTGGAAAACCCAAGGAGAAAACTTTGGACGTGACTACAGCTTGGTACCTTATAAGTGTTGAGACCCCACTTCTTGACCGTCTCCAGCTTCTCCACTGCCACGCCTCGCGTGGCCTCCTCCGCCGCCGCCGCCGCCACGGACGAGCTGCTGCCGCTCTGTTGCATGCTGGGACCTGCGGGTGGCGCCAAGAGACAAAAAGTCACGCCCAAGCCAGAGGAAACCAAACTTTCTCAGGACAGAACAAACGCGCCAAGAGCATGAAACTGACAGGAAGCAACACTGAAGCTTTCAGGTTGTTTACATTTTAGAGCAGGTGGAAAAAAAAAAAAAAAAACAACAACAAAGGTGTAAACCTAGTCCTGTGACTGGGATCCGTTTGTTAAAGTCGGGGTTGTAGCGCACAGCCGGCCCTGAGAGACACACAAATGTTAGCACGGACACAGCGAGGTGGCCAGCGAAGCGACCAGTCGTTCGCTCTGAATGCGAATGGGCTGCAGGCCGACGACGTTCACGACTAATTTCGCCTCCTCCTCGGGGCACCGCGACTCTTTGGACATATCGACAATCAACGTTTGTTTGAAATGTTTCTTCCCGTTTAATTCATGTTTCAAATTTGACGGAAGCAAACTGAGATTTGCACACCAGGGGCTTTACAAGGAACTTCTTGGACTTGGTTCTCAAAGGTCCCGCAACACAAGTTTTCCCATGGATGGAACAATGGGACAGCCCGTTGAGGCAGCAAATTAATTGGGCCTCTGCGTTGTGGACGCAGAGGTGGTTTGTTTTTGTTTCTTTCGTTGAACGCTTAACTTATTTTTCTGTTTTCTTTCAAGGGTCCCAAACTCAATTCTATTTCATGCTTTAAAAAAAAAAAAAAAAAAAAAATCGGGCTGCCTGCCTCGGCAGCACAACAGCTGAGTGCAAGTAGCGACCAAACGCATACAGAACCGAGATTGTTGCATTGATCAAATTCGGCCCGACGGGCCCTTTTCCGAACCGTCGGGCCCGTCGCACGGCGAGCGAGGCCGGCGCGGTCGCGACCTTTGATGGATCCGGTGGGGATGATGCCCTCCGCCGTGCCGCCGTAACCGCCCGACACAATGCTGGTCTCGTTGAGGTTTGGACCCGACGCCATCACCTGCTGCAGGTCCTGCAGATGCCAAAAAGGGGGGGGGGTGCGGGGGGTTAGCGGATAGCGCGGAAGGATTAGATTAGATGAACATTACTTCAGAGACGATTATTCATTAGCGGACGACGTTAGGAAGGTTAAGTAAAGGTCGAGGAAGACACAAGTTGCTCGAACGGCCTTTGAGATAAGTCAGGTGTATCGTAAAGCTAAAAAAAAAAAAAGTGAAGTGTGTGTGTGTGTGGGGGGGGGGCGGGGGGTCTTCCTGGTTAAGCCATTCAGATTTTTTTTTTAAACCTCCTGCTTATTTGGGTGCAATTCCACTGTCAACCACTCGATGGCAGCACATGATTGAGTTTGAGATTGATTTGAAAGAAAAAGAATGAAAACAACTATTTTGTTGAAGAGGAGTCAACGTCATACGACGCTCGAAAAACATTCCTCAGGAGTCACGTCACTCGGGCGTCGGCTATACTGCGGATTTCACTTATTGCGGCGGCGCTCCGAAACGTAATGGCAACGGCCGCCCACGACGGAGGAGGCACGACTCGAGTCTTTGGAACTTCAGAAAATCCGTTTGAGCCTAATCCTGACCTACGCAGACAGACGTGGGATCTCTCCCATGCGACGACGCCTTTCCATTTTCATCGTTCTCACGGAAAGTTTCCATCCCTTCGCCACGCGATCAGCGTTACGGCATTAGTAGCACATTCAAAAAGTCACTCGGGTGACAGCAGGGAGGGGAGGGCGCGGCGGCGCACCGCAAGCGCCACCCAAACACACAAAAGGGCACGCAAACGTCCGCTCACCCCGGCGCCTGGGCCGCTTCCTACCTTCTCATCTAAACGCCACTGCCGCCTCGTCGCCTGCACACAGACCACCACAAACAAACGTGGACAAAAAGGAAAAAAAAAACACAACAGGACTGAAATCAACACGATGCCAAAGAAAGTCAACGCAAGATGTGACGCGCAGCGGGGACAACTTACATGTGGGCATTAAGAGCGCTTGCCACGGCGGCAAATGTGATTCACGTGATCTTTACATGCATGGAAGCCCGCGCACGCACACACACACACACACACACACACACACACACACACACACACACACACTCCACGTCGGCAAGGGGCTTTCACTGCAGACAATCTGATATGTGAGCACAAAGCCATGTTGCTGCGAATTGCTGTTGCTATGGTGACCGTTGCTATCTCCCAGTAAGCACACAGCTCACGCGCTCTCTCACACACACACACACACACACACACACACACACACACACACACACACACACACACACACACACAGAGTTGAGTGAGCAAACAAGCAACCGTCAACATTTTGTCCAGGAACTTGCATGTGTGCTTGTCCAGGGCGTGCACCACCTCCAACGGCTCCAACTCACCCGAACAACCTGAAGTCTTCTTCATAATGTCAATTTGGCTGGCCAACCTGAAATCAGCTTTGCAATCTCAACACTTGTAGCATGGGGACAACTCTGGCCAGACCCAAAACAGATGGACTGACGTGAAGCACCTGGACGGCGCTGCACCACCAAAACCGCCTTCAAGCATCTTCACTCATACGGACGCCTGAAACCAATCTTGATGCACCAGAGCCTTTTGAAATCTCGAGAAGCACCTGAGACTAGGCTTGATACAATCAGGATTTCGGAGCCTAACCAAAGCAACACGGAAGATCCCCCGGACACAAACATCTCGAACTCCCTTCAATGAGCAGAACTACCTTGACGATCTCAAGTGAGCGCAACCCTTTCATTCAGCGCAAACAAAAGACTCCCGAGTGAATTAATTATCAGGCATCTTCTGAAACAACCTCACTGACACTTGTCACACGCATTTGAGTCCCAACTTGAACTTTTTGTGTCTTCACACTGCAGCCTGAGAAGAGCAAAACACCAAAACCGCCATCTCGGCGCAGCAGACAATGGCAGCTCCCGAGCGCGGAGGTGGCGGCGATGCAAATGAGGTGGCGTGACGCTGCATACCTGCTCCAGGCCGTCGTCCTCCGCTAGCGCGCCCGTGTTGCCATTGCTGTTGATGGGGATCTCCATGGTGGCCGCTTTGCTCATGATGCCGTCCGACATGACGCCTTGGGATGGACAGAAAAAAAAAAAACATACAACATGCCACAACATCACCGTTGGCACCCAAAACCCACGCGTCGGTGCATATCCATTTGCACCAATCCAAAGTACTGGTCTGTTCTCATGGCGTCAGGTATTTTCCACTAGAGACGGTTGAGTATCGATATCAGGCATTGATCTTGGCCTTTTTCCCCCAATACGCCGCCTCAAGATTGAACGTGTAAAGTTGAACACGATAAGGTCGGATATTGATTTACTTTTTTAGGCCACATAAACTGATGTGGCGGGCCAGATCTGGCCCCCGGGCCTTGACTTTGACACCTGTAGTCTAAAACGTTATTTAAAGGGTAGAGGTTTTTTTTTGTTGAAATTGACTTACCCGTTTTGTTGTCATTTGACACCAAAAGACGCCATTTTGTGGTCTCCACACGACACACGTCAGTTGCCGTGTAAACACGGACGTTCAAATGGTATTCAAAGCGGCAATCCAAGGTGTAGTATTAAAGATGGACAACTTTTTTTTTTTTGCAACGTCACCCACGTTATCTTTTATTTATTTTTTTAACATCACCGCGTTGTTACGCGCATTCATCCCGTTGAAACGTATGTAGAGTCACTTTACGCTGAGAGCTCAAAGATGAACATTCAAAAACACAAATTCACTACACGTGGACCTTTGAACCGCACAAATCAAGAAAGCGCAGAAACATTGTTGCAAACGGACGTTAAACTCCGGCAAATTCACGATGACTCGTCGGCTTCAGGTACCATATGGCAGGTGCAGCCGCTCAGGTGCGAACACGGAAACCTTTATTCGTGTCAGTGACGCGATTCCGCAGCTCCGCTCACATTCAAATATTCGCTCACATTCAAATACATCGTGCCAACAACGGCTTGAGTCAAAACACGGTTATTAGCTTGTTGATTTTAATCTTAGAAAGGCCCGATTTCAAGTTGTAGCGTCACCCGGCTGACACACTCGAGAGTAGTCGGCCAACTCAAAACGTGTCGACGTGTGCATGCAAATAAAAATAAATAAATACAGATAAAAATAAAAAAAGAATCGCGGGAATTACCCTTCCCGGAGTTTGCGGTCCGGTCGTGCTGCTCCCCCGAATGCCAGCGGGCAGGCTAACAAGCTGCTAGCGGCCACAACGAAGCATCTCCGGCGAACGTGTCTTTGGCTACAACGAGCACAAACCGATGGGAGGAAATTTGGACGACATGACGGTACAAAAGGATGATTGTTGTTTTTGCTGGTGAGGCGCGGCAATCGGGTTCCTGCTGGCTGACTTTGAGCAGCCAAGAAAGAAGGAAGAGGAGAAGCGGAAGAAGACGACAAAATATTCAACGGCGGAAGTGACTTGTGGTCAAAGCTTTTATTTTTCGGCTACAGGAAGTCAGTCGCTGGGCAGCCGTGAATAATCGTCATCAAGTGGCCCTCCGCGTTTGGGGTGCGAGGAGTAAATTGACCAATTATTTCATAGAATAAAAAAAATAATTTTGCAAGATTCATATATTGGATGTATTAGATGTCATGTGTAATCTTCGGACCTGAAAAAAGCCCCAAATAAATGCTTCGAACAAATACTGGACTTTGTCAAGAGAAGGACCTTATCATTATGGCACGACACTGCCCTCCTGTGGTCAAGTTACTCAACTCAAATGCATTTTCAGAGCAAACAACCAGCGCCGGATCCAAAGTGCTGTCCACGAAGCAAAATTCATTCATTCAACAACAAACAAGAAAAAAAATAAATTAATAACGACGACAGTAGAAAGCACGAAAACAGTTCAACGAAAAATCAAGTCTCATATTGAGTCAAAAGCCATCCATCCATCCATTTTCCGATCCGCTTTATCCTCACAAGGGTCGCGGGGGTTCTGGAGCCTATCCCAGCTGTCTTCAGGCAGTTGGCGGGGGACACCCTGAACCAATCGCAGGGCACACAGAGACCAACAACCATCCGGGCTCACACTCACACCGAGGGACAAATTCGAGTGTTCAATCAGCCTGCCATTCATGTTTTTGGAATGCGGGAGGAAACCGGAGTACCCGGAGAAAAACAAAACTCTACACAGGGAGGCCGGAGCTGGCCGCCGAGTGTGTTTTAATACATTGAAATGTGTTGAAAGCATGCAGGGAGGGGTTACGTTTTTATTTTATTTTTTTTAAACATTGCACACATCAGACCATATGACAGTTTTTCACCAATCGTGCGTGGGTGTGGAACGTATCCTCCGTGATAAACAGGTGTTCACTGTACTGCTGGACCCCCCCCCCCCTCACCCCACCACAGGAGAGAGTTACTCGTCGCCTCACCGGGTCTTTCGTCATGTCATTTTGGCTAATCTCCCTTCCAGGCAGAATTTCTCCTCCAAAAGCCGCAAGAACAACAAACCCGGCGCGTGACAATCCAGCCGAGTATTTAGCAGCTGCAGATGAGAAACCCAATATTTCCCTCGGGGCTCTGAGTGGACGGGAGTGGGAGCGAATACTACCTCCTCGCCGCTTAAGTGGTCGGTAACGCGACTCCGAGTGGACGCCGGTGTCGTTAGCTAGCGTGCGGAATGGTGACAATTACAACTGACCAGCTGCATATGGACTTCCGAGGTCACGAATTATGTCCTGCTGTGTGTTAAAAAAAAAAAAAGACAACTGAGTAGCTGCTGGTTTGACATCGCACGATTAGCATAATGCTTTGATCGGGAAAAACAAACGTTAATAGCGATGACGCTAGTGTCTTTGTTTGCGATTCACAAGACGGCTAACGAAGCTATGATTGTTTTTTTGAAGGTTAGGATGAGACCCAAGGTACATTCGTGTGTCGGGTGTTATTTGTTTGCGTGCATGATCGCTTCAAAAAGTGGACTGAATCTGGAGCAAATTTTTAAACCACCTCCCTGAGGTGGTTCAAATTTGGTCCGGTATAAGCTCTTTAGTGGATCTACGTCGGAGCAAATGTGCACGTGTGAACGCTCGACTGGATCTGTTTCGGCGCAGCGTCGGACCAAACGTTGCCGTGTGAACGGGGCTAATGCCTCCGACCGGCAAGGGCCAGCCAGACCTAAATCCGAAACTTTTAACCCAAAGCGCTAAAACGTAACCTTAGCCCGAATGCTAACCTCCAACCAACAGTAAGCGTTCCGCCTCGCTACCCGTACGGCAAATTCGGAGGCTTGCAACGTGACCGGTGAGGTGCCACGGCGCAGACCTGTCCTTGCAGGTTGCGGGGGAGCTGGACGCGGTCCAGAAAAAGTCAAAGACTTCAAGTGGAAACTATTCCGGGCGGAAGAACCATCTGCTTTCACTTGAGATGCTGGAGTCCTAACCGAAATAAAGAGCCCACCATGAACCATTTTACGGTCGCTTTCTTTATAGCCGTCCTTCGCTCGCTCTTGACTTGCCCTATTAGCCGCATCGCCACACGAGCGAGCGGCGGTCGGCTTCTTTTTATTGTCTCTGGCCGCGCACTTGGGGGAGTTGACTCAAATGCGAGCCGGCTGCATTCCCTCCCCTCCTCCGGGCTCTCTTCTGGGGCATTAAAGCTGTCCTGGGCCACGAGCGGTGAAAACGACGCTCGCGATGACTCCTTTGCGCTACGACGGCCGAGAAGAAGCTTCAACTTCCGTGGTCCAAAAGTGGTTTGGGTTCCTTTAGGAACTCGTTCATATCGGGGGAACCGCTGCTCTATCATTCGGGGTTAAATTTTTTTTTGGGGGGGGGGGGGGTTTCACAGTACACGGCCAAGTCCGAATTTAGCATTGCGCTTTCAGTGTAGCACAAGGTACAGCAGCGCGGCTCCAACCCCTGAGCCCTTTTCACAACTAATCTTCACTTGAAACCTAATCTAAACCTCAACCCTAACTAACGCCGAGAACCTTAAATCCACACGGGGGAGCATAGCGGCAAAGCATCCCCCCGTGGCAAAGCACCCAACGATCCGCCGTGACCCCGACATATTTGCAGAACATCAGAACAACCTGTACTCAAGCCCCCGCCCCCTCACGTCAACAATTTCTGAGTGCACCAAATAAATTTAAAGCTTGTCCCCGAACCCAGGCCCCCTTGGCAACCAAAGTCGTCCTCCATTGTTGTGTTTGGTGCCGATTCTCTCAGCAGGCCCTGGAGCAGTAACTTCAAAGACGTCTCTTTTTTTTTTTTTTCCTGGCCAGATCACTCCCTTTGTTTGAGATTGACAAGAAGCGATGTTCTGTTTTTTTTCCACGCGACAAACTTCGCACACTTTGTCATGTCCTTCAAAACCCAAAGGGGGTCGGGGGGGGGGGATATTTATCGCGCGCTCCTAAATGGAAACAGAGGGTAACGGTTAAGATTTGGAGGTCCTCATCGATAGCTTTTGGCTCTGACGGAACAGTGAGGAACATCGGCGCGGTTTTTTGTCAAACGTGAAGCAGATGCACGAGGTCGACCGAATGCGGACACGCGACTTACGATACAACGCATTCAGAACAGTGTTCACCCACATACTCGATCAAATGATACCTGCCATGTTGTCGTCCTCGCCCAGGCTTGAACCCTCTTTCAAAAAAAAACCCCATCTTGAACTCACTGTAATTTCAGTGTAAAAAGAGGATAACATTTCGGGCTTGCCTTAACGGAATACTTGTGCTGTGATCCAAGTCGTAAAAAAACCCCAAAACTCCCGACTCCTGCACATTCTCCGCATTTAAGCTGACAGAAGAAAGCCGGCTGATAAATTTCCACGTCGGGAGCGAGCGAGCGACAGAGAGAGGTTGAAGCATTTTATAAACGTCAGCCCCTTAATCATGTTTATGGAAAACAAAACATCAGAGAAAATGTCCCCTTCAAGGGAAACTCATTAGTGAGAAAATCTGCCTCTGCAAGGGTAATGATGTTGACTTTTGATTGACAGGAACATTTTTCTTGCCCCTGTAGGAAATAATGAAAATGGAAATGATCTGTTCCTGGGTCAAAAGGCGTCACACGTCAAACTTTTATGAAGTGAACCCTGCGAGTTTAATTTAATTTCATCATGAAGCCTCATTGGGTATTTGGAGCCATTTTGATAGTAGGCTAATATAGCTAATATGGATCCATACAGCATGTGTTGCCTTCGTTATTAGGCTTCGATAAGGCTTTTATTTTATTTTTTTGTGGCTCCAGACATATTTGTTTTTCGTTTTGTTTTGTTCCAATATGGCTCTTTGAACATTTTGCCAACCCCCGGTGTACACAGACAAATGGATGCTGAGCATGTCCTGACAATTTAGTAGGATTTGCTACAAAAAAAAAAAAAAAAGTGCCGTTAAAAATCGATGTTAGTACTAATGTTAGTGCTAACGATGCTACGGGCTAAGAAAACGGGGAAAGCCCGTCTCCTACGCCAGTCTCTTCCGAATCGGAATTTGACATTGGACGTTATCTTCTCCGGTGACGTTTTTGTGTCACGGTACGAAATGCACCTTGGGATATTTTCCCAGCCAGGTCTTCACAAGTCACCAACCGATGCGTCCTTGAATTTAAGCTCACAGACGAGAACGACTTTGTGTGCATTTGTGGATGACGCCCACAAGGACGTAAGAACGGACAAGAATGCAAATAGGGAAATGCGTTTTTTTCCCGCGTCACTCACAGAAGCGGGAAAGAAGCTACGCTAATGACTCATGAATGAAAAGAGCACGTTACATTTGAAAGGATGCTAAAAGATCGCCACAGTTGTTAAGCGCGGTTTACAAATACCAGTAGGTGATGAGCAGTGGCCATGGCAGCCACAAAGCACTTGCTACTCGAGGTCGCGCGACTGACGTGACCAATTTTTGATTGTGTTTTGGTAACAAAACAAAGCCAAAAAAAAAAAAAAAAACTGCAGACGGTCAAGGGCATCTCCCGTGAAGCACTTTAATAAAAGATCATTAAAATTTAATATGAAAAGATGAGCGGTGGTCCAGACCCCCCTTCAGGCTGTGCAAGGGTTTTTCAGGTGGGAGGCTGGGACGGGGGAGGAATGAAAATGTTACTGGACACTTGATTTCAAGTACACCAACGCCGTGTCTGTATTAATCGCTTTCATGTGTTTAGCATTTTGGAGGTACGCAGACACTCACTATGAGCTCATGCCAAACGTCCCCGCCGCCAAAATCGAGGAAATCCCGGACATAAGCTCAACTCTCCATCATTCCCAGAAAAATGCTATCGCTGTTCTTCAATTTCATCAAAGAGGAAAAAGAGCAGACTCCACTTTGTGTCCAAATGGTTCAGTGCGGGGTTGATTTTGGAGCTTTATTTGCTTTAAATACAAGTACAGTACGGTCGAGCGAGCTCTTTGTTTTCGGAGGCTGGAGAAAACACATGATCGTAGTTTGCAAATGAGATGCACCGCTTGATGAGTTTGTGTTCAAGTTCCAACGAACCCTCGGCCCGAAGCCCTAAGCCAGGTTGCGGTGTTGGGCGATGTGCGGTGAAATTTGCATATTTCCCCTTTGTGCTGAGATGAACGCCACCATCATCATCATCATCATCATCATCATCAATGCGGAAAGCACTTTTCGTTGTCAAGACACAGAGGTGATCCCGCCGGAAACCGGTTTGATATGCAATTTGACAAGAATAAACAACAAAGTAGAAAACCCGCCCATCTCTTTGTTCGTATAAATAACGTATTCGCAAATCTGCCCCAACTAGAGGTGCTACCCGGCTAACAATCACAGATGCACATCGCCTAGTCTTCAGACATCCTAACACACAAATGCACAAACACAATCTCAAATCAATAGTTGATGTGGAAAAAAATATCTGTCCCACACTGGCACATCAAAACAATCCGTTGGAGCTGTTTTTTTCCCCCCCCCCCCCGATGATTTTATCGCTGAAACGCAAAAAGGACGGAAACAAGGTGCTCTCTGGCCAGCCAGCGAGGGAACGTGGAAACCAACCACAACGCCGCAAGGCACCACCAAAACTCTAGCGGGTGGTCCTGTCGACCAGCGGTTCTCAAACTGGGGTGCGGGGACAATAAATTAGTCTGTTTAAAAAAAGTGCATACCTCGATTTGGGGACCGGCGCACCAATAAAACCAACCCCGATGGCATTTCTGGGTACAAATGCTATCGATATTCAATTGCCATGACCGGAGTGTCTGGAAAGATTTCTTCCGTGTAAGGGGTCCCTAGGCCCAAAAAGTCGAAGAACCCCCTGCCGTGAACACCACAGGAGGCGGCCCTGTCAGCACGCTGAGTGTCAGATCACGGAAGTGGTGTAAAAAAACGCAAAAGAATGTGATCGTTTTTTCCGTGAGCCTCATAGTCTCATCTCGTGATCAGGACTCCGGTCCAACGAGGGCTCGCGGGTGCTGATCATGGATGCCGAGGGTGCCTGGTTGACGCCGAAAGGGGAGACGGCGGGTGAGCGCGTCGCCAGCGGGGAAAGTGATGGCGAAAAGCTGGGCGACATGGCCGCCGACGAAATGGAACCCTCGTGGCTGATGGGGGAGCGGCGCAGGGACACCAAGTGGGGGAACGTCCGTCCGAGCACGGGGACTTTGGGCGGCACTGACATGGCCCCCGGGTGGGCGACCGACGTGATGAGCGGCGGGGGGTCGATTCGGGGTTTGGGGTCCGTTTTGGGCTTGGGCTGGAAAGGCTGGCGGGGGTTGGGGGTCTGCTGGGCCGTCTCGTCTTTCAGTCTCGCGATTTCTGTGAAGACGTTGGCCAGCGGCTGGAACTGAGGGCACCAGTTGAGCAGGTAGTCCCAGTTGTAGCTTCCGCGGAGTTCCTCGTCGCTGGCCACGATCGCCGTGAGAGAACCGTCCACGGACGGTTTACCGTCCTCGGGGAAGGCGTAATCCTTGGGGAGGGAAATATTGAGTCCCCGGCCCGCTCCCAGGTAGCCGCCTCCCTCGTCCCTGTAGACCGGGAGCTGGCCAGAGAGCAAAGTTCCGCTCAGACTGCCGCCCAGTTTTTTGCCCTTGAGCCAAGCGCTCCCCTCCAAAGCCGCCGGCTCGCAGGAGACGTCCGAGAGCTGGTCGGCGTCCCGCTGAATCCCGGAGTCCGGCCCCCTGGCCGAGATGTGCTCCTGCATGGATGAGCTGATGGAGGCCACGCGGGGGTACTCGTTGATCATCCGAATTTCGTCGTCCTCCGCTGCCTCTGCGGATCCTCGCCCGCTGGAGTGGGATGGATCTAGAGACCCTCCTCTGGTATACGGACCCCCGCCGCCACCCACCTGGTCTCCGACGTAGCCCGGCAAGGCCTGGTGGTAGATTCCTTCCCCTCCTTGCCCCGAGCCGCAATTGTCTAAATTCTTCAGGGCGGTTCCCGAGGCCACGTTTCTGTTTGCCGCATTCTGGGCTTTCTTCCTCCTGCGCGACTTGACCAGAAACACCACCGCCGCCATGATCACAAGCAGAACAGTCACGCCGAGCGACACGGCGATGATGATAATCAGCAAGACGTTAACGTCGGCGGCCAGGCCGAAGCCCGTGTTTGTGACGTCGATGGAGACGTGCGCCGCGGCGTGGCGAGATGCGTCCAGAGGACCGTGAGCTCTCACGTCCAGAGTCATCAGCCGAGTTTCTCTTTTAGCTCGACCCGATCCGCTGTCGCTGCTGCGACCGCTCCCCGAGCTGTCCAGCTTGAGGAAAATCACCCCGGTGGTTCGGTTGATTTCAAAGTACGGAGAGCTCGTCGGGAACGAGTAGAGGACGATGCCGTCCACGCCCCCGTCCTCGTCGCGGGCCTGGACTCGGCCTATGCTCTGACCTTTCCGGGCATCCTCCGGGACCTCAAAGGAGAAATGGGAGGAGGTGAAAAGCGGGTCGTACTCGTCCTCGCCCGTGACAAACACCTGCACCGTCACGGTGGCGGAGTGGTTTCCTGCATCGACTGCCAGTGCGACAAAGTCGAACGAATTGATTTTCTCAAAGTCAAAGGGGTTCCTGCTCCTGATCTCTCCGGTGGCAGAATCCACGGTAAAGTCCTTCCCTGCGGGCGAGCGCTCCGCCATGAAGTACCTCAGCTGGCCGAAGACTCCCGCGTCGCGGTCGATCGCGTGGAGAACCGTCACGGCCGAATTGGCCGGCCGGTTCTCTCTGATGCTTGCCGTCAGGACGTCCACCGGGAAGAACGGATGATTGTCGTTCGCGTCGTTGACCTCGACGACCACGGGAACCAGAGCGAAATGCCCCTGACCGTCCGTGGCCCGGACGATGACCGTGTGCGTGGACCGGTGCTCGCGATCCAATGCCTGCTGAAGTCGCAAGGCTCCGGTCCACTGGTCCACGGTGAAAAGATTAACCTCGTTCCCGGAGCTTATAGCATACTGGATCTCCGCATTGGGCGTTGAGTCTGGATCTGGGGGGGAAAACGGGCGATAAACGCTTCTTGGTTAACTGCGGCAACATGAGACCGAGAAGTCCAACCGGGAAAAGTTGTCGCTACCTGTCGCGGTCAGTCTGATGATCTCTGTCCCAGTAACAGCGCCCCCTTCGCTCAAGGCCACCGCGTATTCCGCCCTGCTGAAAACGGGCTGATTGTCGTTCACGTCACCGATCGTAATCACGGCGGCGACGCTGGAGCTCCTCTGGGGCACGCCGCGGTCCGACGCCACCACGGTGAGGTTGTACAGCGCTTTGGCTTCGAAATCCAGACCCTCGGCCAAGAGCAGCGTTCCCACGGTTTGGAATCCGCGGCCCTCCAGGAAGCGCACGCTGCTCTCCATCTGGAAGGCGTTGCCCTCATTGCCGCTGGCCAGAGCAAAGTCGAAGCCGCAGTTTTCCCGGGAGAGGTCGCTGTCAAAGGCCTCGAATGTCAAAACTGTCACTCCGGGGATGGCGTCCTCTGGAAGCACCGCCCTGCAAGTTCAAAAAGTCACTTTTGAATTGCTATTGGGCTTAAACAGATAAAGGCTCGCTTCCACTCCAACTGACCTGTACTCTGATTGGTGGAAGACGGGGGCATTGTCGTTGACGTCAACGATTTGAACCTGCACCGTGGCGAGGGCAGAATGTGCTGGCGAGCCCCCGTCGCGAGCCTCCACGACGACATTGACGCAAGGGCGTTCGGGGTCGAACTCGGCTCGGTGGCTGATGAACAAAGAACCTGGAAGGCCAAAAAAACGGGGTCAGGGAACCAAAGGAGTCCCATCGTTTGCCTTCCCGACAGGAGGCGGTGCTCGTCTACCGTTGCTGGGATCGATGCGGAAGCCCTCCTGAGTGGACGACATCACGCTGTAGGTGATCCTTCCGTTCTCTCCGGCGTCCCTGTCAGTCGCTGTTACCGTGACGACCACGCCGCCAGCTGGCGTGTGCTCGGCGAGGGTCACCTGCGGTGGAAATATCAGGAATGACGGCCCTTTGAGTACAGGGGCGCCTCGACGTATTTTTGCACCCTGCGCTAGGACCAAAAATGTTTCCACGGTTCCCTCTTTCTGCGCTGAAGCTGGGCCATCCTACCTGGTAGAGGTCCTGGGTGAAGGCCGGTACGTTGTCGTTGACGTCCTCTACCAGGACGGTGACGTTGGCCTCCGCGTGGTGCTGGCCGTCGGTGGCTCTGACGGTGACCGTGTACCACGTCTTCTCCTCAAAGTCCAGCGGGGCGGTCAGCGAAACGCCTCCGGTGTAGCGATGGATCCCGAACTTGCCCGCGGCACTCGGGTCCAAGTGCAACGAGTAGGCCAGAGCGGGACCGGAGTCGACGTCGTTCCCCGTCACCAGGGTGATCTCGGTACCTATGAGCGTGTCTGATAGGCACAGCGACATGTCGGTCGGTGCCTTTCAGGCTTGCAATACAGAATTGTACGGTGGTACCCTGACAAGTTTGTTTGAGTTTTTTTTTCCCCCCTTCAATCGGGTGACATTGTGTATCTGAAGCGCACTCGTAAATATCGGCTCCGCAACACAAAGCAAAACATTAGCCGAGCGATGGCTCGGAACTCAAAAATTCGCAAGTCAAGGCACCACCGTGGACATAACAGAGCATTGTCGAGTACTCTCGGAGATGCGGATTTCTTGCGGCAAGGGAATAGTGGGACTGTTGTCGTTCTGGTCCACGATGATCACGGTCAGCGTCGCCGAGCCCGCCAGTCTCGGGCTTCCTCTATCGGTTGCCGTTATCACCAGCCTGGGCAAGGATGCGATCGATTGAATATGACTGCGTTTATTCAATCGCGTGCGATTATCTTTGCGTTCTTACTTGGTCTGGGTGAAGATCTCGCGGTCCATGATGGCCGTGGTGCTAACGCTCCCCGTCATCGGATCGATCTTGAACAATCCACTCATGGCCGATGACTGAATGGAGTAGGTCACCTGACCGTTCTGGCCCTGGTCCACGTCCTCGGCCACGACCTGGGAAAGTTCCGAAGCGGTTAAAAACTCCGGAAGAGGCGGCGGTGTAGCGGGTAGGCGCGCGTCACCTGGATGATGGGCGTTTCATATCCCCGGGCCTCCCTCATGTAAGCGACGTAGTTTTGCAGCTGGAAGCGAGGCAGGTTGTCGTTGACGTCCTGCAGCATCAAGTTGATGCCGGTGAAGGAGGCGGACGACACGGTCTCAGCTTTCACCACCAGACGTAGCCTGGGAGCGTCCTCGAAGTCCAGACCCTTGGAGCTTTGCACCCAGATTTCACCTGCCCAACGCACGGACGAATGAGCGTGTTTTGGAAATGTCTCTGCTCCGCGTCTGGCTTCCCTCCGCCATCACTCCCGCCTCTGCTCTTCCATTTGGAGAGTGCGACCGACTGACGGTGTTCACCTGTGGACGAGCTGATTCTGAAGGCCTGCTGTCTGTTTCCGCTGAAGATGCTGTAGCTGATCCCCTTGCGATTTCCATCTGGATACTGGGCCTGAGCCTGGGCCACGGCCGTACCTGATGGACGGCGGCGCAAGACAGATAATTCTTTGACGATGAAATCAGATCATCATGCTCGTCTCGGGGAGCGCCGCACGATATGTCGGACCTTTGGCCGCGTTCTCCGGTACGCTGACGTCTCTGGCGCTTCTCGAGAAGCGAATGCCGTCGTACTCCACCTCCTTGACGTAGATCACCACCACCCCTTGTGCGGACTGGGCCGGGGCGCCCTGGTCCATGGCCTCCACGATGAGGGTCCTCTGGGCCTGGGAAAGGGTCTCCAGAGGCTGCGTGGCCCGGATCTCTCCGGTCAGCGAGTTGATGCCGAAGCCCTTCACGGGGGCGGCGAAGCGATAAAACACGGAGCCGTTGGCCCCGAAGTCCTTGTCCTCGGCCTTCATGGTGGCCAGAACCCTCTGGGACCTCCTGCTTGATACCTCGATGACCAGCGGGTCCTGGATGAAGACGGGCGTGTTGTCGTTGATGTCCACGACGGTGATGGTCACCTGGAAGCGAGGGGTGACGAGGTTGTTGACAAAGTGACTTTTTGTGAGCTCGTCGGCAAATTGTTGTGTCCGGATTTCCTTGAACATTTCCAAAAACGTGTGAGTGAGCCTTCGAGGGGATGTATGAGGTGCTACTTCCACGAGTGGAAATATGTCGTCCGCGTGTATGCAAGTGCTGCTGTTGTGATGCGGCTCGGTTGGTGCGACGAACTTTGTCTTCAGCCAACACCATTTGAAATGCACCTGAGCGGAGGAGTTCATGGGCGACGCCGGGGAAAGGTCGGTGGCAAAAACCCGGAAGCTGTACGACGCTTGCCTCTCGCGGTCCAGAGGGGCCGACGTGGTGATGCGGCCCGTGTGCTCGTCCACCGCAAACGCGCAGCGGGCCTCGGGGCTCAGGAAGTACAGAAGTTTCCCGTTCACGTCGTCGTCGGCGTCCGTCGCAGACACCTGGAAACGCGAAATACGGGACTCAGCCGATTGCAAAAATAGAACCATTTGTTCGAATAGGATTCGTCACATTTTGGGGCACAAGATTCTGAACTGAACACAAAGAAAGCGCGTTTGATTTTTGCTCTATTATTTCCACTTTCAAGAGAATCATTCGGACTTCAGGAAAAATACAAATGGGTCTATTTTTGTGTCAAATTCAAGAATTTATGAGTACCCCCCCGAGCCCCCATAGAGTGACTATTCACTAAAAAGAAGAGGAATTTTTGTCTTGAAATTGAAAACTATGACTTTCGTTGTATTTTCGGAAAAATAATCATAGTCTTGAACATCTGACTACCGTCAGGACTTGCGATCCCTCGACGGCGTCCTCCGAAACGTCGGCGCTGTAGGCACTCCTGCCAAAATCGGGGGCGTTGTCGTTGACGTCCAGCACTCGGACCTCCACCGTGACCACGGTGCTGAGAGGCGGGCTCCCTCTGTCCGTGGCCGTCACCTCCAGGGTGTACTCGGCCTTGGTCTCCCTGTCCAGGCCCCGGCGGGTGGACAGGGCTCCCGTGCTGGCGTGGAGCTGGAAATCCCCGTCCGGGTCTCCGGCTGGAGGGAGCGGTTGTTGCGAAAATGAGGAAAAAGATCTCAGTGCCGGGGAGGCGAGTACTCTTTTCAAAGTCCCGTGTCAGAAGCCAGACCTGTTTTTTTATATGCGGACGGGGGCCCGGCCAAAAGCAAAGACGCCAGCGTGTAGCCAACTAATGAAATACTTGGCGAGGAGGACGGGCGGAATGGCTCTCACCGGTAATCCTGTACTCCAGCTCGCCGCCGGCACCCGAGTCCGGGTCGCCGGCCTTGAGGAGGCACAGCTCCACGGGGTCCTGGTTCTCGGGCGCTTCCAGGCCGTACCATGGTTGGGCAAAGACCGGAGCGTTGTCGTTCACGTCCCCGACCTCCACCCGCACCGTTGCCTTGGCAAAGTTGGGAGGCAGACCTCCGTCCTGGGCGTACACTGGACAGAAAGACGGACGTCGTTGGCCAGGGGCAAGCTGGATAAGCTGGACATTGACCCACAACGCTCCTTGATGACCAGAGAACACGTATGAAAGGAGCCGGTGAAAACTCGACATTGCCTTTGAGGCGTACATCAACAATGCCAGCGCTACAAGAAATGGTCCCTTTGACGTGCTTGAAAACGCCTCCGGTACGCCAATCTCTTTGGAAAAAAAACAAAAATGTGATTTGGATATTGACCAAAAAGACTTGAAGATGCCAAATCAGGTTCATTCGAGATGTTTATGAAAACACCCGAGCATAAACATGTCACTGAACTCTAAATTGCCTTGAATGAGTGTCACTGAGACAAAATTGTCAACCGCGTGTTCCAAACCGGGTGCGATTAGATGCGCTCGAAAACAAATTGCATTTGCTGTTCACAAAAACACACGTCGGGTTGAGTACCGGTGAGAACGTAGTGATCCCGAAGCTCCTTGTCCAGTTCCTTGGTGGTGGTGATGACGCCGGTTGACGGGTTGATGACGAAGCCTTCCTCCGTCACCCCGCCGAACGTGACGTGCCCATTGGACCCTGCGTGAAAACACGGGCCAATGAAAAAGCTTTCAAATCAGATCTTTGGCGTAGCAATCCCCCCTCCAAAAATATTCAACCTTGATCTCTGTCGGTGGCCACCACCGTCAGCACCGTGGTGCCGGGCCCTCGGTTCTCCAGAACCTGGGCCTCAAACTCCGCCTTCTGGAACACCGGCGCCTCGTCGTTGACGTCCATCACTTGTACGCGGAGATCCTGGGAGGTGGACAGCGGAGGCGTCCCGCCGTCCTCCGCCACCACCGTCAAATTGAAGACCTCCTGCTCCTCTCGGTCCAGAGCCTTCAAGATGGATAGAGAGCCTGCGAGGAGTTTGGGGGGATTATTTCTACTCCTTCTTTTTATTTTGATTGGCAGAGACACTGATCGCATCAATTATTTCTTCTCATCACGTGCCTATGCCGGAGTGGAGTTGTTTTTTTTTTTTTTAACTCTGTGGACTAGTTCTTGCTGATAGGTTGATTTCCATCTTGCATGGTGACCGTTGTCATGGACAACTGGAGTCCATTTTTTATTGTAGTTATCTACTCTAAAAGCTGAATAGCATCTGAGAAAACAAACCGCAGGCTTAAGGAACTCACAGCCGGGAGACTTTCGCTCCATCTGGAAGTTCCATCAAGTGACTAGCTGACCTCAACCTCAGGCACCGCCGAGGTGAAATATTATTGCTAGAAAGCTCCTCAAGTGCAGATGTTTATAAAGCTCTTCGTCTTGGAACGAGGTTTTCATCTGGTGGGCTTCTCCGGACCCCACACTTGGTGAAAGAAGGTCGACTTACCGGTGTTTGGGTTCAGACTAAAGCGACCGGCAGCGTTTCCCGTCTGGATTCTGTACGACACTCGGCCGTTCTCCCCTTCGTCCGCGTCCCGAGCCATCACGTGCACGATCACAAAGCTGCCCCCGGGAATAACGAGAACGCGCAGTTCAATTCCACTTCCTTTTTCAAGCCGAGACGCTAAGCTACGAGCTAACATACCCGACGGGCTGATCCTCCATCACGCTGATGGCCGCCGGCGAGCTGAAGACGGGAGCGTTGTCGTTCCGGTCGGCGATAAACACTTGCGCCGTGACCGAAGCGCATCGCCTCTGCGCCGGGTCCACCGCTTGGTCGGTGGCCCGGACCACCATGTGGAGAGACTGAGTGGTCTCGCGGTCCAGCGTCTCCCCCAAGGTGAGGACGCCGCTCACGGGGTCCAGTTGAAGCGGGTCGGCCTTGTTCGGCCACAGGAGCTCCATGGAGTAACGCAGCTCGCTGTTGGGACGGCTGCCATCCTGTGTGGAGATCCGGCCGGCCCTTGACATTCATTCACTCAACAATGTTGCAGTCACTTTCGAGTCATTGTTTTGTTTGTTTGTTTTGTTTTTTTAGATTGTACAAGGTGGTGCTTGTCATGAATCGCTGTGGCTTCAAATGGCTTCGTGTGAGTTTTACAATCGTGTCCTGATTTATTTATAGGGGTTGCTTTAGAGCGCCTCATTGACCATGAGTGTGCGCATGTCACAAAGAGAATGGTGGAAGAGTGTGTGTGTGTGTGTGTGTGTGTGTGTGTGTGTGTGTGTGTGTGTGTGTGTGCGTGCATGTGTGTGTGCCGGGCGGGAGTTGTTTGCAACCGTGTGTCGGATTTAGGGAAGTGAGGTTCACCGACGCGCAGCTTGAGCTAGCATCTGTTCCATGAGCACACTTCAAGTGACTTTGCGTTTCGGTACCTCATCCACGGCCCGGAAGGTGTAAATGGAAGCTCCCGGCTGGAGGTTCTCCGGGACGACGATGGTCACGGGATCTTCCGTGAACCGCGGCCGATGGTCATTGCTGTCCTGCACCTCAATGCGCAGTTCCACCAGATGGCTGCCGGGAAAGGCCCGGGAGAAGTCGGAGACCTCCACGCGCAGCGTGTACTCGGAACCCTTCTCGTAGTCGAGTTCGTGCACCAGGTACACGTCACCCTTCAAGCGGTCCACCATGAAGGTCCCGTCCCCGTCCGTCCCGCCCACCACCAGGAAGGTGACGCGGCCGTCCGGGACGGCGGCTTCATGCCGTTGGTTCACCGAGCCCACGACTGAGCCCGGAGGGGTTCCTTCGACCACTTGGATCGCCACGGACAGCACGTTGGGCTTCGGGGTCGACGTGGCGGAGCTCAGGACCTGCAGATCGAGAGAGGGAAAAAAGCCGGGTCAGCGTTTTGCACGCGAGATCTGCCGGCTCCAATCACTTGATTTGACGATGACGGTAAAGAGTCTGCGTCTGGTCCATTATAAAAGGTCTTGAGGGATTGTGAAGGCCCCGCAGCTCGAAAAAACTCGAGCCAGATCCTCCACGGAAGTAACCTTGAGCAAAACTCTGTTTCTTTCTGTAATGAAGATCATGAGCCCCTTTGGCATGAAGACGTGGCATGTCATTCCCGCACTTAATTAATTCCCGCTTGATGACATTAAAGCAAGTCAAAAAAAAAAAAAAACTGCAGTGGATGTATGTTTTTAGTCAAAGTGATGGCACATTTTGACAACACGTGCGACTGAGCAAACATTTTTTTACCCCGTGGAATATACGCGTTTATTTCTATCGTGCGAAGTGGTCATGGCACCTCTCACGTGCTGCTGTGGGACAAAGCTGACCATCGTCACATCTCATAGGGGAGCGTTTGATTCTGAGGGGACCGTTTCTCCTTTCCTCGGCGCGGTGAGGGAAAAAAACTCAAATCCCTTCCTCAGACGAGCAACCTTTTCCATTCCGAACTCACTCAACTCTTCAGATACCAGCGCAGGGGGGGATTCACCCCAGTTCACGGCGGCAAGTCATTCCGGACAAGTTCCCTCAGCCCAGGTGCTGATATCTCCACTAATCCAAACAGATTGCAGAGATGCGTTTGCGCACATAGGCTCAGGTTCGCCGGCTCATATTCGGTCTTTTCCCCAATCCGCTCTGAGGAAACGACTATAACAAGACTGCGACGTGAGAGTTTTTAGCGCCGGCCGCCAGATCGCCGAGGATGCGTGATTACTTGTATCCGCAGCTGGCAGGTGGCGCTGAGGCTCGGTGTCCCGTGGTCAGCGGCGGTGACAGTCAGGGTGTACTCGGCACGTTCCGCCCACCTCAACGGGGCAGCGGTTCGGAGCTCCCCAGTGGCGGCGTTCAGGGAGAAGCGCTCGACTCTGGAGCCTTTTGGAGGAAATCATGGTCAGGATGAGAAAACGAAGCGGCGAAAAGCAAGCACGTCAGATCGCTCCCCGCTAAATATCAAGCAACTCAAGTCACGTCATTAACTTGGGTTCAACAAGTCGTCACAACGTATACCGTCTGCGAACTCACAAATGTGCGATGACGACGTTTGGAGCAAAGCATTCAGCGTATCGTCTATTGTTTTATCCTCTTCTCGAGTCAACTCATGGCCGCCGTGAGGCTTTTTTTTTTTTATGTTTTAGCTCATAATAAGAACGAGCCTATGTGGGTTTTAGAACACGTTGCACTTTTCTCTTTCCCGATTTAACACATCATCTTGGAATCCGAATGTAATCATCTTCAGATTCCCCCCCCGCGATGCAGGCTTCAACAGCTGGCCTCTGGACTCCGCATCTCACTGTAGCATGCTGCTCGGTTGTCTGGTTGCCACACACACGACCCAAAAACTAAGACTTCTGAATCGCTTCACGAGACTTTTCCAGTCATGCAATTCAAGGCTGAGTCATTTCATATTTCCGGTTTTGGCCAGGCAAGTCTTAAGTCCTAAAATTGGTGACTTGAGTCCAATCGTCTCAAATTCCGCGCCTGCGCAACAAACGCAGGCCGGCGACTCAAATGAACAGTCGGTCTTGCCTGCTAAAGAGTAGCGGATGGTGCCGTTTTCGCCTTCATCTGGGTCCTTGGCGGACATCGTGCCTACGACGCTGCCAGAGGGCAGCCCCTCGTTCACCTACAATGCAGAAACTTGATTGAACATCCGCGCCGCGTGTCCCCGTTCCGAATCTCCGGAGTTCAAGCGCGACCTGAAAGATGAGCTCCGCGTCAGGACGGGCGCGGGCGAAACTGGGCGCGTGGTCGTTTTCGTCCAGCACGCTGACGTGAGCGGTGCCGGTGGCGCTGCGGGGGGGCGTGCCGCCATCCTGCACGACCACCACCAAGCGGAAGCTGGAGTGCTGCTCTCGGTCCAGGGCCCGGCGAGTGCTAATTTCCCCTGGAAGGGGGAAGAATGAACAAGCGGGGAACTCAGAGGTGAGTCGAGAACAACGGGCAGCGCTTTGGGGTCCGTCCGTCCTCACCTGTCTGGGAGTTGATCTGAAAGTGTCTGTCAGGGTGCAGCAGCCTGTAGGCAAGCCGGGCGTTCGGTCCCGCATCTCGGTCCGTCGCGGACACCCTGCCGAAGCCCGTCCCCGCCAGCAGGTTCTCCCGCACTGCCAGGAACGCCCTGTCCCGGCTCAGCTTGGGGGAGTTGTCGTTTTCATCCGTCACCGTCACCCTGACCGTGGCGCTTCCCGTCCTGCCGGTCCCGCCCCGGGTGGCGGTGGCCACGACCGTCAACAGGTACACGTCCTTGACCTCGCGGTCCAGGGAGCTTCGCACAAAGAGCCAACCGCTATCCGGCACGATGCCAAAGCCGGCCGCGTCGCCGTCGGGCCGCAGGCGGTAGGAGATGCCAGAAGACGAGGAGGCGCTTCCGCCGTTGGCCGAGGCCTCTCTGTTGAGCGCTCGAACCTGGAGGAAGCGCGTGTCGAGAGGCGCGTTCTCTCGCAGCTCCACGCGGTAGGTCAGGGTGTCAAAGTGGGGGCCCTGCGCATCCTGCGCCTGGACATGAACCACCAGGGTGAAGGTGGAGCTCTGCTGAGGCACTCCGCCGTCTTTGGCCACCACCTGAAGGTCATAGCGGGGGACGCTTTCATAGGACAGCGCCCCGATCAGACGCACCTCGCCGCTGCCGCGATCCACGCCGAAGGTCCGCTGCCCGCTGCCGCCCGCAACCCCGGCCGACAGCAGGTGGAAGCTCAGCTGACCGTTATGACCGGAGTCCTTGTCCGAGGCCCGAATGCGGTAGATGACCGTCCCCATCTTGGCCCCCTCGGGCAGGAGGAGGGACTCCGACGAGGAGGGGAGAAACGCGGGCGCGTTGTCGTTCACGTCCGAGACGGAAACGCGCACTCGACTGGTCCCGAAAGCGGGCGGGGAGCCGAAGCGCGCCTGGATCTCCAGGTCCAGCCTCGGGCAGGTTTCATGGTCTAAGGGGAGGGCGGTGCGGATGGTTCCCGTCGCGCCGTCCACGGTGAAGTACCCGTCGGGATCTCCAGAGGAGATGGAGTAGGAGATGTCTTTGGCGTGAGCTGAAGCGGAGAAACGAGGCGGAATTGACAACGGGCCACGAGGAACGCTTGCCGATGAGCGACCGTTTCCTGACCTGTTTTGGCGGCGGCGCGGACCGCTCCCACCGCCGTGCCCCGGAGGACATCTTCGGACACGGTGAAGAAGTACTGCGGCTGCTCGAAGACGGGCGACGACGCGGAGCCCCCCACCACGCTCACGTTCACCCTGGCGTCCACCGGAGCGCTCAGGCCGCCGCCGTCCTGGGCCGATATCACCATGGCGATGACTGAGTTGGCTTTGCCGTGGAGCGAGCGCGAAAGGGAGATCACGCCTGAGGTGGGGGCACAAGCGTGTCATTGTAGCGCGGGAGCTTTCCAGTTGAGAATATTGCCATCATCGCTCATCTCGAATGTCGTTGACTGGCGTCAACGCACCAAAAGTGAGTGCACCATCGTACCTGTGTCCTTGTTGAGGGTGAAGAAGGCGGAAGCTCCCCCGGGCGCCGCCGTGTAGGTCACCCGCCCGTTCTCCCCGGCGTCGGGGTCGCGGGCCGTCACCCTGACCACAGAGGTTCCGGGGGCGCTGTGCGCACTCAGGCTGACCGCGTACAGCACGGGGTAGAAGGCGGGCCGGTTGTCGTTGACGTCAGCCAGGGACACCCTCACGCCGACCGCCGCGCTCAGGCCGCCCTTAAAAGGGAAAAGCGACGACGGTGTTCAGATGAGCCCGGCGGGACGGCCTCGGTATACAAAACGGCGCGGCGCTACGAGGAGGACGAACAACCTCCCCCCCTTCGTGCACCATTTCGACTCCTCCACAGAGAGAGTTGTTCCCCCTTGGCTTTGTGGTCGCAAATCCGAGCCGAGCGACTGCAGGAAAGACAAAAGGACGAGCGAGACGGTTTGCGCCGCATGAACCTTCCTGTTCCACTTTGGTACCGGCAATAAAGTTGGGAGACTCGGGCTTGCTTCAACCACACTCGTGAACAAACGTCTTCTCAAATCCTACTTGGGGTAGACTTTTTCAAAACCAAAGTTCTCTTATCTGGGGATTTGCTCCAGGCAGGGAACAAATCCTGAGAACACTCGGCCGCACACTCCAGCGCGGACGTAGTTGAGACGGATCGGCGCCAATGACGATTCCTTGATTTTACTTGATTTCAAGGATGAATAGAATTGCGAAATGACACTTGACTTGATCACGACTACTTGGGCCCTCTTCAACCGACCCGACTCCTGGAACTGGACAAAGTTAGGCAGCTGTTTGTAGCTAGCGAGTCAGTCGCTGGGTCGATCCATCGCTACGTTTGCCCGACTCCAAGTCAGCCGTCGGTTTTGTATCCCAGCCGCGTTTACTGGTCTTTGTTTCGTCACTTAGCGAGGCGGGCGTTCATTCGGCGGCGCCGTTAGTTCAACCGGGCCCGTCCGTCAAGAATTTGGGGTCATTCACTAAGTTAAAGTTTGTCATTAGCTCCTTCTGGTCAAATTGCAACGTGAGTTAGAGCGCCGGAGAATTTGGGGACATTTCTCCGGTTGCGCTCGTTGAAAAATGAGCTCATTCTGGTCAAATTGCAACGTGAGTAGAGCGCCGGAGAATTTGGGGACATTTCTCCGGTTTGCCGGAGGAACACCAACACCACACAGTAGGCTTGCCTGTTATGAGGAAACTCACCCCCCCCTAAATCATTCCCCAGACATTTTGGACTAGACACAGGAAGTCTGCAATTTTGGTTGGAAGCAGCCCTCAAGATGGCCGCTCATTTGGGCCCTTTCCAGCAGTCCTTAAAAGACCCCATCGTCCTGGAGCTTCTTAACCGCCGGCGGCAAGAGTGACTGGAGCCCGACGTGTCCGAATTGGGCCCGAGAATCCCCTCCCCCTCCCCGGTGTCGTGTGACTGGCTCTGGTTTGGATGGCTCAGACGCACGCGTTCCGGCTGTACTCGCCCTTCGAAGTGACCAACGGTCAGAAATGTTTGCTCTCACCCCGTCCGTCGCGGTGACCGTCAGCTCAAAGGCGTCGGGGCCTTCGTCGCGGTCCACCGCCGCGATGGTGCACAGCTGCCCGCTCTCCTTGTCGACGCCAAAGTGGGCGGACGCCGCGCCGCCCGAACCCGAGGCCAGCGCGTAGGACACCGCGCCGAAGGAACCGCGGTCGCCGTCCGTGGCGGACACCTGAGGGAAAAGGAGACCGGAAAAAAAAACCCGTCAAGTGTTTTCCTTTCGCTTTGGACAGCATTCGTCTTTTCTGCAAGGTCGCGATGATCCCGGAATGCTCGATGATCAACTCGTGTCCCCGCGACCGAGCATACGACTGTGGATGACTTCCATTCGGTTACGTCCTGATTTCTAAAGCGCGACGTGGCTTTTCTCACGAACCTTTGGATGGAAAAAGAGCAATCGCAATACTGAGTGAGCTGGAATAACTGGCCAAAGAAACGATTGCAATGACTTGAGGACACGTGGGGTGCTTTGTTACTTGCGTGTGCAACGTCGCAAAAGTTTTATTGACTTTGCGGATGATCTCTGGCCGTTTCGTTGACGTCTATTGCGCAAGGCGGCAGGCTGCCGGGGTGAGTATCCCCAAAGAGGCGCGTGCGAGGCGAACCCATGCGTCTCTTAGCGCCACGTCAATTTCTCCAAATATGGTGGCGATCTCCTGACAGCCCAGCACGTCTTTGCAGCCGCACGCAAACTTTCCGACGACTTTGTCGGAACGGAAAAAAAAAAAGAGATACCTCGCGATGAAGCATCTGCGCGCCACATGAAGGCGCTAACATCAATTTAGCCGACATGCTCTGGGCTTAACCTTTTAAGTAAGCAGAGATTTATTTGCGCGCCACATTTTATGTCCGCAAAATGTTCCGCGCAATAAATACAAGACGAGCACAGCAACAGGTGGAATGTGAATGAGAACAATAACAGTAGCAGCAATAGTGGCCGCTCGTAAATTATGCCGGCGTTCGCCCATTCTTACCACGAACTTTTGCGGAATCCTTGACGCGATTGTGTCCATTTCTATGGCCGTCAACGTTCTTTTGGTCATTTTAGTAGCTGTTGCCTCACAATGGCTTTCATCACTCTTTGGATGGCGCACAACACATTTCTCACATTCAACATTCTGAAGTCTCTCCCAATCAATTTGCTGCTCGGGCGCTGATGAGTTGAGCTCAATTAGGATCTCCAGAGAGGCGAAGCGAGGCGAGGGTGCGCGCGCGGGGGGGTTTGATTTTGGCCAAGAGACAAAAGGCAGGGCCGATGATAAGACGAGACCTTGGAAGTTGAATGCCCTCCTCCTTTTTTGTTTTTGCTGCGGAGCATCTGCTTTCAGCACCCCATTACAGCCGCCGCTTTCATGCGCCCTTCACAGCTGGAAATTATTATTTTTGCAATTTCAAGAGGGATGAGAGGTGAAGCGGAGGGATGCAAAGAGATTTACTTCTATATATTTGTGGGGGCGTGGGGGGGGGGGTCTGCCTACTTGCGTCATTAAAAAAAAAAAAACCAAGGAGGAAATGATCTTGCTGCTCAGTTAGCAAAGCTCCCGGGTGGCCGCGTATGGCTTTACGCATTCAATACCAACGGAATTATAAGAGTGGAGCTCAAGTGGAAGATCCAGCTTCATGTTCGGTTGCACCGAATCGAGCGTACGCGTTTTGTGGTCGAGCTTGAATCGAGTCGCGTCCTTTTTCCAAACGTTAACATTTGGACCGAAAGACTCTCGTCACGCACACGGGACGGGCCGCAGCCGGCGGTGATGTAAGACGTGAGCGGCGGCGACCAATTTTCAACCATGTTTTTGTTTGTGGTCGCTTGTTCTCGGAGGGGAAAGTCGATGTTTTTCTTTCCTTTCCCTGAA
>NW_017804842.1:99109-132364 GCF_001891065.2 Hippocampus comes
GGGGGGGGGGGTCGTCCTACTTGCGTCATTAAAAAAAAAAAAAAAAAACAAGGAGGAAATGATCTTGCTGCTCAGTGAGCAAAGCTCCCGGGTGGCCGCGTATGGCTTTACGCATTCAATACCAACGTTTGGATGTGGAATTATAAGAGTGGAGCTCAAGTGGAAGATCCAGCTTCATGTTCGGTTGCACCGAATCGAGCGTACACGTTTTGTGGTCAAGCTTGAATCGAGTCGCGTCCTTTTTCCAAACGTTAACATTTGGACCCAAAGGATCTCGTCACGCACACGGGCCGTAGCCGACGGTGATGTAAGACGTGAGCGGCGGCGACCAATTTTCAACCATGTTTTTGTTTGTGGTCGCTTGTTCTCGGAGGGGAAAGTCGATGTTTTTCTTTCCTTTCACTTAAGAAAATGTGAACGTGAAGCCGCAAGAGCCGAACCCGAGCCGGCGAATTTGATGTTGCGCAAAGCGCGGCCACCTCACGTCTCCAAAAGTCAAAAATAAAGCGCTTTGCTTTCTTTTCATCACGAGGAGAAAAAGCATGCGAAGGTCTGAGCTGTGAGACCAGCCAAAGTTAACAAGCCACAAGTAAACAACGTTGGCGCAAAAGAACCGGATGCTACCATTATAATGTAAGATACTAAGCTAGCTTATTGCGGCTAAACGTCCTCCCTCAACTTTGGAGTCACATTTTTCTTTCTTTTTATTTTGGGTCGGAAACGCAACATGTGATGAAAACGACGAGTAAGAATGCAAGATGCTAGCTGTTATTTTAGCGAGAATCCCTGCGGCGCACATCTGAAGCTAGCTTCATTAGCTTGAACTCAAACAATCACCAGTTAACAGGTGAACAACACGACGCTAAGCAAAGTTGTGATTAGAAAGGAGACGCCACAAGTCAACGCTAGCGAGTTTAATGTCGCTAGGTGCCTTCCCTACGTAAAAGCCAAAACGTTCTTGTCATTTGTCACGGTCAAGATGAACAGATGAAGACGGTCTTTCCTTGGTGTCATTTGACGACACGGGTCGAACTATTTGTACGACAGGATAATCATGTCCAAAATAATGATAGAATAGTCCTTCCTCTTTGGAGTGTTGGCCCTCTTGAAATTCTCAACAAGATGCAAAGGCTCCAATTTGAGCTTCGACGGCAGCCTGACGCTTCAACACGCCGGGGAATAAAATCCTGTGGCATTCCAGGGCAGTGAAGGAAAGAAAAAAAAAAAAAAAAGATTCCTTGCTCTTGCTCGTGCTCTCTCGACTGCTTCCTGGCCATGTTTTTGTTGGATGAGATGCCGCAATGCTAAAAGTGGAGATACACTACAAGGCAACAGTATTTGCACACCAACGAGAAACGCGACCTTCGTTAGCTTGAACTAAAACAATCACCAGTTAACAGGTGAACAACACGATGCTAAGCAAAGCTGTGATTAGAAAGGAGAAGTCACAAGTCGACGGTAGCGAGTTTAATTGTCGCTAGATGCCTTCCCTACGTAAAAGCCAAAACATTCTTGTCATTTGTCACGGTCAAGATGAACAGATGAAGACGGTCTTTCGTTGGTGTCATTTGACAACACGGGTCGAACTATTTGTACGACAGGACAATAATGTCCAAAATAATGATAGAATAGTCCTTCCTCTTTGGAGTGTTGGCCCTCTTGAAATTCTCAACAAGATGCAAAGGCTCCAATTTGAGCTTCGACGGCAGCCTGACGCTTCAACACGCCGGGGAATAAAATCCTGTGGCATTCCAGGGCAGTGAAGGAAAGAAAAAAAAAAAAAAAAGATTCCTTGCTCTTGCTCGTGCTCTCTCGACTGCTTCCTGGCCATGTTTTTGTTGGATGAGATGCCGCAATGCTAAAAGTGGAGATACACTACAAGGCAACAGTATTTGCACACCAACGAGAAACGCGAGAAAAGGTGAAGGAAAAGCTCAGGTGTTGCCGCTGCGCAAAAGAGCGTGCAGCGCTTGCTTTTCGTTTTCCCCATGACACGGTGGACCAAAAAAACGATTTGCCACTTGATTTTGGTGAAGTGATTGTGTCGTTTCTAGCGCACCAGCACTCCTCCTGACCCTGCAAAACCACACATCGGCCGATCCCCGAGATTGTTTTCAAACGTAGGGAGCAAAAGTGGTCCGGAAAAGAAGGGAGAAATTCACAATAGACTCCCGAGAAATATACCAAAGCGCATCAACCAAGTATTTGTACTCGGATGCTCGGCAGCCCCGATGTTAGCGATAAGGACCAAAAGCGGAGGTTGCCAGGTTCACATTGGACTCCGGGGGGGGGGAGGCACGAGTAAAGAAAGAAAAAAAAAAAAAAAAGATTCCTTGCTCTTGCTCGTGCTCTCTCGACTGCTTCCTGGCCATGTTTTTGTTGGATGAGATGCCGCAATGCTAAAAGTGGAGATACACTACAAGGCAACAGTATTTGCACACCAACGAGAAACGCGAGAAAAGGTGAAGGAAAAGCTCAGGTGTTGCCGCTGCGCAAAAGAGCGTGCAGCGCTTGCTTTTCGTTTTCCCCATGACACGGTGGACCAAAAAAACGATTTGCCACTTGATTTTGGTGAAGTGATTGTGTCGTTTCTAGCGCACCAGCACTCCTCCTGACCCTGCAAAACCACACATCGGCCGATCCCCGAGATTGTTTTCAAACGTAGGGAGTAAAAGTGGTCCGGAAAAAAAGGGAGAAATTCACAAGGGAGAAATTCACAATAGACTCCTGAGAAATATACCAAAGTGCATCAACCAAGTATTTGTACTCGGATGCTCGGCAGCCCCGATGTTAGCGATAAGGACCAAAAGCGGAGGTTGCCAGGTTCACATTGGACTCCGGGGGGGGGTAGTCACGAGTCCAAGCGGACCTCCGGCGTCGTTTGGCACTGACTCGGTCGCACACCGCAGCCCGCCGGGATGCGATGCGGTCGCCCCGATCACATGGTGGGCAAAAGCGGGGGGGGGAACGCGGAGGGGCCGGGGGGGTCAGCCCAAAGCTGCCTGGGAGTCAGACAGAAGATTAGGAACCCGATCAAAGCCGCCTTGGAGTGCACCGAAGCGGACGGGGCACGATGGAGAAAGTATTTCAAAGTCCCTGGCAAGTGAAAATAGATGTCTTGTCAATTTGACATACCGCAGAAGACGACCCTGCCAGAAGATCACCAACAATAAAATGGCTTAGAAATTGTTTGAGGGGGGGGCAGAGGACAAAAGAAATCCCAAAAATCTCCACTCTCAACGGAGGCCACGCCGGCCCAAAGCCCCCACTTGGGATGCCGCCTGTCAAGTTGGACTTGACTGGACCTCCTTCGCTCTTCCCCCGTTTTCTCTGACACGCGCACACTCGCAGCCGACAACGAGGAGCTCTAATGCAGCCGAGCTGGCGGACCGCCCGAAGGGAAGAAGTATTTTGGGCTGGTAGCTCTTGCGAGCCGGCCGACCGCACGTCGCAAAATGCGGTCGGCCGGCTCGCTATATCGCTAAGTCCTCCACTGCTCCTTCACGCTAGTAAGTAAGAAAAGATTTGAGATGTACTTTAGGTGTCCTGCCGCAAAGACCTCACTTTTGTGGTGGTGTCGGAAAAAGGACCTGGAGCGCGACTTTTTTAGCGCGACTGTCTTCCGGTTTCAATGCGCAAGCGTGGCAGCGTGCGGCATGTGAAGCGAGTCGTGACATCATCGTTTCGGGGCGATCGCGTGAGGGGATGTCGGGCTCTCCGGTGGAGGCTTGCGGGGTGGAGTTCTGTCCACACACAGAGTCTGGCCAGCAATCGGCAAGAGGCCTCACACAATACAGTACTTGCTCTTTTTTTTTTTTTTCCTATCTGATGTTGAGGGTGAGAATTTTCCCAGCCCCGCAAGCTGGACTCCGTGCTCGACTCGTCGCTGCACTTCCAGCCTGATGGCTCCTGACATTGTGCCGTCAGACCTTCTGAGAAAGCCAACGACGGAAGCGCAGGAAGCCGCCGGCCTCGCCGCTATTGTGAAGACGGAGAAAGCGGACGTTCTGCCGGAGACGATACGCGGCGGAGGGAAGCGGACGTCTGAGGGCCCCGATCGCGGCGGAAGGCAGATAAAGAAGCCAGGGAGCGCTCGCGCTTTGCCGCGCGCTCGCGGCCGCCCTCCGCAATCGCCCGCCGGCGCCGCCATCTGCGAGGAGCTCACGCCGGCCGGCGACTTTTTGGAGGCTCCGAAACACAAACGACTACGAAGTCGACGCCACCAAGGCCAATTCCATCAAAGCGCCGCTTTCGGCACGGGGAGGGATTTGTCCCTTTCTGAAAACGGATCTGGGCCAGACGTGACCGGAGAGAACCAGACGCAACCCGATATCGCCAGATATGAGCAGACGTGACCAGACGTGTCGGGACGCGGCGGTGGAAATTCGATTCCTCGAAATGGCGAGGTGGCAAACAGCTGCGCTCACTTTCTCCTTTATTTGGGGATTTGCTCCGTTTCCAAAAGTGCTTAAAACAGGCTGTTGGTGTCGTCTTTTGCTCCGCCCTCCTAATAAAGTCAGCGCCCAGGCGCTCCCTGAACTTAAGTCAACTAAACCGGCGCGCCAGATGGAGATTTTCTCTGTCACGCTCCTTAGATCAGCGCCGATTATTCGCCGCTGCCCGCTTCCTGTTGAGCCCGCCAACACCAACACATGGCCTAGCACGGCGCATTTCCTACGCCGCGCGTTTAATACGCCCCGTTTAACGTTTCATGAGCAATGCTAACTCACCGCATGGCTCGTGTTGACAACGGGCGGCTTTCTGACATGCCGTTTGCCGTTCGCTCCACAAACGGCCTCCTCTACTCTCACAGTGGTGAGACGCACTTTCCGCAAGCTTCCACAACACATATCGGGTGCCTCAACTTGTCTGGCTTCTCTCCCTTCCAACCAACGTCAATGGAGACTCACTTCGGCTCCTAATCTTTATCTTCTTCTCAAAAACTGTGCAACTCGCAAATCTAAAGTGACGTCACGTGGCCATCGACTGACATCTGCTTGTCATTTCAGTCACGTAGAAGCCTGAATTTCGCAGATGGCGGAGGCAGGAAGTGCTCGGATTCCGCTTGGCCAACTGAAACGTCCAGCTAGCTTAACGTTCAGGCAATCGAAACATGCTAATGCTGTCGCGTGAGGAGTAAAAACATGCCAGATTAGCTCATGCTAACAACTGGAAATCACAAAAACCAATGGACCCTGAGTCATGTTCGTCTGTGGTGGGTAAAGAAGAGAGCACCTATCTTTTTTATACGCAAACACACACACGCACACGCACGCCACTGATTGTTAGCAGATTATAGGGGGGGGGCGGGGGGGGGCTTGGTCGTCCATCCATCCACCTTTTTACGCTCTGACAGACAAAAGATTGCATCGACTTTTACCTCATTCTTTGTGTGTGGGTGTGGGTGTGTGTGTGTGTGTGTGTGTGTGTGTGTGGGGGGGGGGAGATTTTTCCAAAGATGTTTAAGTGGGGGTGGAAAGGGACTCATGCCTAAGACACCCCCAGTCCTCCTCCCTTTCAGTTCTTGATATAGCAGCTGGTGTGTGTGTGTGTGTGTGTGTGTGTGTGTGTGTGTGTGTGTGTGTGTGTGTGTGCAGCACACTTTGTGTGTGTGTGTGTGTGTGGGTGTGTGCCCAATTCTAGCAGTGTTTTGGGATCATTTGGGAAACAAAAGGCTCATGCAGTCCAAATAGGGCAGAGTGCTAACAGTGAAGTCATTTAATGGGGTATCATAGATACCAACTGTATCATAGAAATGAAAACAACAACAACAAAAATCGCACCAGATGGGGGGCGTGATGAGGAAACACAGAATGCCATTTAGCGGAGCGTAAAACCTCCAGCAAGGCTGCTGAACTGAGTCAGACTCAAAGAGTTGGATTTTATGGATGCTCATGTTCCACTCCAGCGCTGAAAGGGGGCAGTAACGACGTGCATAAAAAAAAAAAAAAAAAAAAAAAAAAAAAAAAAATCTGTCGGCGTAAAAAGCAGGATCGAAGAGGAATTGACGTTCAATCATCTTCTGCAAAAATAAAGGCTGGTTTCAAATTCTTCCTATTCTCATTCTACTTTGTGACAATTTATAAAACCGGTGTGCCGCCACCTAGCGGTGGACTGGACTTTCACCCAAACTTAACAGGTGTCAGAACAACATTGACTTGTTGACGGGATAAAGACAGGAATAAAAAAAAAAAATTGCAAAACGGCCTCGAAGCCACGGGTGACGAAGGAGGCGGGCTCAACTGTAAAGATTATTTTTGCCAAGGCGTTGTGTGCGAAGAGCCCATTCGCGGTCACTCAGGGGGGTCGACAATATGGCCGACGACTCAAGGACCAACGTTGGATTCCGCTCGCTCCAAATGCTCCCGCTGCCCCGACGTGAAGATGCAATGATGCTGTCCATCACGTCTTGTCATAAAATACACACAAGGCCAAAGCCCCCCTTTTCCCTCCCTGTAGTCCTCAGAGGCCTGTTGCCATGGTTACGGCTGAAAGATGACTTCGACCTATCGTACCCCAACCCTTGTGTGCGCGCACACACACACACACACACACACACACACACACATGCATCCAGATGACATCATTGCGGGCGCCCTTCACACGAGCCACAGGGTGACAAATGTTCCAACCTCCCCCACACACGCACGCACGCACGGGAGTGGGAGGTGGTGATCAAGTGCCCCCCGCCCCGCTTCCCCTCGCTTCCCTCATCGCCATGGCGACCGTCATCTCTTCGCATTGCGTTCACTGACACGTCTGTTTCTTCAGGGAATCGGGATTGAGAAAATTCCCGGGCGTGCGTCTGACGCCATCAATAATTCGCACCGACACCTTTTTTGTTTTTTTTTTTTTGGCCAACAGTCAAACGTTTAAACAGAGAGACAAGGCCACCTGATTAGGGACACCCCTCTGATGCAATCCGATGCAAGGTTTAAGTTTTCGAATTGGAGTTACAAGGCCGTTTTCGGGCTTCAAGCTCGGGCTTGGGTTTCCAACAACGGCGACGTTTTTACTGCAAGCGCTCCGAGGCTGCAAAACGGCGCACTCGCAAGAAGTCGCACACGTTTCAAGAAGCTGGAGAAAATTGTTCTGAGCAAAAACGAGCAGTAATTTTTGCATTTGTTTTGAGAAATAAGTTGTCGTTTTTGTTTCGAGAGAGGCACCTTTTCGGTGCAAAAAAGTCTAAATGTATGTAAACGCAAGCATGATCACCAGAACTAGAACCCACGAGCACGACCTTTGACCACCAGCGGAGAAGTTAGCGCAAGGGTGCGGAAGTCTGACGGTACCTGTAGGAAGCAGGTCCCGGGCGGAGCGTTTTCCTCGATGGTGGCGTTGTAGAAGCTCCTGGAGAAGACGGGCGCGTTGTCGTTGGCGTCCTGCAGCACCACGTCCACCCGCGCCGTGGACGACAGCGGCGGCCGCCCGCCGTCCGTCGCCACCACCGTCACGCTGGGCGAGGGCTCCGACTCGAAATCCAGGACGCTGGCCGTGGTGATGATCCCCGTCACCGCGTCGACGGAGAACCAGTCCGAGTGGGAGTGCTTGCCCTTCAGGAGACTGTAGCGGATTTCGCCGTTGGGACCCTGGTCCTTGTCCCGGGCGGTGACTTGAAGGACAAAAGATCCCGGGTAGACCGCCTCGGGGATGGTCTGTCTGTAGGCCCGCTGGTCAAACAGAGGCGGGTTGTCGTTGACGTCCGTCACCCGGATGGTGAACGAGGACTCGGCCCGCAGGGGGGGCGTACCCGAGTCGGTGGCCATCACGCGCAGGTCGTAGGAGTCGCGCTCCTCCCGGTCCAGTACCTGGTCCACGTAGATCAGGTAGATGATACTGTCCTTGGTGGTGAGCGCAAACTTTCCGTCGCCGCCCTCCAGCGATACGTTGACGTTGGCGTACTCGCCGTAGTCCGGGTCGGTGACGGAGATGCGGGCCACGTACTGGCCCGGCTGGGCGCCCTCCGAGATCTTCGGGGAGCCGTCCTCGCTCAGGAAAATGATGGTCATGGTGGGCTGGTTGTCGTTGTAGTCGCGCACGTGAATGGTCACAAAAGTGTTGGTCACCTGGGGAAGGAAGATGAGCATTTGTCAGCGTGCGTTCGGGAAAAACCGGAGCTCTTCCGCTCAAAGGAATTTCGAGCGCCAGCCATTCCGCTGTCTGTCTGTACGTGTCCGACAATTGACCGTCGATCTGTAGTTGCCTCGCAAGCGGATCGTAGACCGGAACCGGCGTTTTACCTCCGGGTGGCTGGCGTTGTCCCTGGCCTGGACCACCAGCTCGTGCACTCGCTTAAGCTCGTAGTCCAGCGGTCTGTTCAGCGTGATGACTCCAGACTTGAGATCCATGACAAAGTAGCGCTCAGGATCACTTTGCCGCCGGTTGATCTCATAGAGGACCAGGCCGTTGTCACCCTCGTCCTGGTCTGCGGCGAAGACCTGCAAAAAAAAAACGCAGTGTTACCTAGTCAACCTTGCATGAATCAAACACCCGAGCCAGAGGTGACTCGATTCTGTTTGCAGCGACCTGGAGGATGCTGCTTCCTTGGGGAAGACTCTCCGAAATGATGGCGTGGTATCGGCTCTGGTTGAAGACCGGCGCGTGGTCATTGATGTCCGTCACGGCCACCTCCAGAGTCATGGAACCAACCCTCCTGGGCGAGCCCCCGTCAAAGGCCTCCAGGACCAGAGTGTAAGCCGAACGTTTCTCCCGGTCCAACGGCCCGCTGATGACCAGGTCCAGATTCAGCGCCTTATCGGACGCCCTCTTGGTTTCCAAACGGAACACCTGACCCACGTTTCCCTCCCGGATGGAGTAGCCCTGCGTTGCGAACTGGTCCTTGTCGGCGTCGCCGGCCGGGTCCAGGGAAAAGCGGGTGCCCACGGCCGTGTGCTCGGGTATCTTGAGATGAGCTTTGCTTTTGGGGAACTCTGGCGCGTGGTCATTGATGTCGTTGACGGTGACGGCCACTTGGATGGTGACGCCCGTCATGGTGACGGCGATGAAGCTGTAGCGGTCTCTCCGCTCGCGGTCGAGGCGGCGCGCCGTGGTGATGATCCCGGTGGTCTCGTCGATGTTCAGGTCGCTGCCCGCGCCCGTGCCTTCGTGGTCCGAGATGAAGTAGAGGCTGGCCGACTCGCCGGGCGGCAAGCCGGCACTGATGTCCCCGACGACGGTGCCCGCCGGCTGCTCCTCATCCAGCTGCAGCTCCAGCGCCCCCGACAGGGCGGCGGGCGACCGGAGCAGGACGAGGACGACGGGTAAGCAGATGAGCGGTCGCCACGCAAGGGAGCGCAAAGGCGGTCCGCCGGGCCGCCCTCGCGACCCTTCGCTTCTCACAGGCATGACTCAGCTACACCTGAAAACAAAGACAAGAACCCATGAGCGAAACCTGACACGAGTCAGCCAGCGGTCCCATTGTTTGTCTCTTCGTTCCCCACGATCGAGCGGCGCCCAGTCCATCCTTTGTGTGAACGTTCCCTGCGACTCACCGGCGACCGGTCCGCAGTCAGTCCGCGGATTGGCAGGCAAGATGTCGAAATGGGCAACGACTCAACTGAGCTGTCCATGAGCTTGTCGACATGATCTCTCTGGCGATTGGCTGGCGACGCCTTCGACCGGACTGGAATATGCACAACGGGATCCGCAGCGGAACGTTTCTCTTTCAAGCTCGTGATTTACGGAGCCAGAATATTTGCGATCAAAGCGGCACGCGGCGGCGACGTGCATCCGGCCGTAGCCGTGACGGAGACGGCGAGCCTCCCGCCGCCTCCGTCCTTACGCTACGGCGCTACAGAAATAGAAACGCTTGACGGACGCGTGCCGTCTCGCGACACGCCGTCACGGGTGGGCGCCGATCCGCTGGAAATCCTTCCAATCAAAACAGCCGGCGAGCTCGCGTTCGCCGCCTGTGGGCCAAAGGTGTCGGCCCGGCGGCGCTCATCTGCTCGACAGTTCCCCGCGGCGCAAATAAAATTTGGACTCTGAGCACCGGGAATGTCCTGCACATCTGCCGCGCATCTCGCCGAGGCTAACTGCTAACTTAGGGTTAGCATTGTCATAAAGGATTAACCCCCCCAACCACCAAAAAAAATGAGACAATTTCCCTTTTTTTCCCTGCTGTTCTTTTTCTGAAAAAAAGATGAACTTGCTCTATTTGCAGCATCCCTCACTTTGACTTCTTCCCGATGTTGTTGTTGAGCCAAAACAGTGACCAACCTGAGCAATGCTGTTTTTGGGTTTTTTTTTTTTTTTTTTTTTTTTTTAGCTGGAGAGTAGTCATTTTGGCAACCATGTGAACAAGAAAAACAAAGAAAATCCATTAGCAGGGCAAGACTTGGTCTTTTGGTTGTTATTATTTTTGGGGGACGCGCTCCTTGAGATATTGCGAGCAAACACAAAGTGTGCTTCGCTCAGCAACGCCAGCGCCGGACTTCCCTCTGAGCGTGACCACATCTATTATGCTCGTTTTAGCAGCCCCCCCCCCCCCGCAAGGAGGCTCCATTAATAATCCGTCTATGACTCCCCGGGGAAGGCGCGGACGGCGGCCCCTCCACATCTGGAGGCCGCGGACGCCACCGCACTTCTCGTTTTTTGGCGGGGGGGTTTTCACAAGCATTGCTGAAAAAGCAGGCAAGCGCACGCAGGACACGTGAGGACGGCGTGTCGGGAAAGCGTTTCAGTGGCACTCGTCAAGATCGCGCTCAGGGTTGCGTCGTGGTTGTCGACGACTTCATCGAGGAGAAGAGCTCCCTCTAGTGGTGCGACGCATTCTGTCACGCTGTGCAATCGTGATGGGACGGGAATCCAAGTGGTTTTGGACAAGAACAAGCCTGTCGTGAACCACATGCTGCTTCACCAAGTCCAAAGATGTAAGATTTCGACCGCTTTGATCTGTATCTCTTTTTGTGCTTTTTTTTTTCCCCTCCTCGCACACAAATGTCTTCGTACATACTCACAAGCAAGCCCAGAGGCGGCCTGCTGTTCTTTTTCCACTTGTTTGGTTTGGCCGAAGGGAGCGCGGTCGCTTCTGCAGAAAGCATTTGGCCGGCCGATTGGCCGGCCGGCCTCAGTCGAGCCCATCTGGATTTGGCAGCGTGCTGGGAGAGAAAAGCTTTTCCGATCGCCCGCAACGGAAACTAACTGGTCGGCGCACTCGTGCGACAAATCGAAAATGATTCCGGGGGGCCGCCGGGCCACAAATGACGCGGCAGAGACCGCGTGGAGCCCTACCGGGACGCCTCTTCACGAGCGCTGAAGGCAGACAAACGCTTGCTCGCTTTTTCTTGGACGGATGGCGATCGCAAGTGGAGCCTTCATGAAAAACGCATGAGGGGGACATCCGAGCCGAGAGAAATCAATCGTGTTACTACCCCCCCACCCCCCACACCCCTCTCACTACAGGCTGCAGTCATGTTACAATTTGGGGGAAAGCGGGGCTTTGAAATGTTCAACCACTGATAGCAAGACGCCGGCGTCTTTCTCAATATTTTTCAGTTGTTCCAATGTTGAAACGCCGCAAAACTGCAGCCCGTTGCCGCCGGGGACACGTTTCGGCCTTTGTCGGCGGGACAAAGGCGCCTGCCTCCATCGCTTCCGTTGGCGACCGCGGGGACGAACGGCAGCTGCCATGGCAACGGCGCCTCCCCCTGAGCGGCGCCGCTGTGTGCCTTCGAGCGCGCGCGTGCGGGTGCGCGCGGGCGCCGGGTCACTCTTCCGACGCTCGCCTCACTCGGACTTGGCGGGCCCAAGAAAGCAAATCCGGGAAAAAAACAACAAGCGCGCCACCACCAGAGACGGGGCAACAATGCTCGTGTCAACCGCGATGATGACAAGTGGCCCCGGTGAGGACGTGGCGACCCCGGGCGGGCAATTCGGAAACACGCTTCACCCGCTTGTTTTCCCACACTGCGAGCGCGGGTATCGATTGAGTGCATGGCCGGCCGAAAAGAAAGGTCGCAAACTCGATGGGGCTTTTGGTTGTCGGCCAACAAAAGTTTGTGGGAAGGAAACCGTGCGAGCACGATGTGATAGGATAGGATAGGATATATTTATGTATTCATTTATTTGTGTATTCATTCCAAAAAGACATTCTCGGGAACAAAAAGCAATTCCATTTGCATTTTGGGGGACATTAAATGGACTGTATATAATTTCCACTTTTATCCCCTCTCGCGCTGTGTTCGTTGTTTGTACGTTTCCGCTAAATCTGACTGACTTTTTTTTGGTATATTGTGTTCTATTAAAAAAAGAAAAAATAGATCACTCTTTGGCCCCTAACAAAAAAAAAAACAAACCGAGCACAGCATAAATAAAAGGGCGTCCATCTTCAGCCTGACACTCTCGATTGTTTTTGTGCACACACACGCGCGCGCGTACGAGGCGGCGCACAAACAGCCCCGTGTTGACTTTTGCTGATAAGCTCCACACCACCACTCGAGCGGAGTCTCTCTTGAAATCAATCGAGGACACTATTAAAAGTGGCCAATTCCATGCCGTGCAGTAGGTGGCGCCGCACAAATGGCTTGGGGCACGTTTCTGGCTGCCCGCACACATTTCCACACAGAGGCAAACGACAAGACTGGCAAGGAGCTGCTGCGGGGCGGGGCGCGGCTCACATCGCCCGACACGGCAGCCAATCACATTCCAGCCCCTGATCCCACTTTAATGGGTCACGCCCCTTAAAGGCGCATCCGCAACCAATAAGGAGCGATGGCATTTCAATTCGATTCGGTTATAAGTCAAGGTCCCGCTGTATGGACAAAAATATTGGGCCACGGAAGACATTGCGACATCTGCACGTGTGCAACCTCGCAGGAAATGCTTTTGCACTTGCTTCCTTTTTTTTTTTCATGGCGCAAAGCAAGGCCCGTAAAAGAAGCCGCGGAAGAGCGTCACAGGTGGACATCTTTGGCATGAGATCCGTCATTTTGGGTCGGCTGCTTTTCCCATTTTTCCTCTCCAGATGTTTGGGTCTGGTATGTTCTTCAGCTGTCCCAATACTTGTGAGCGTATCTCGCCCATCAGCTTTGCACTTCCCCGATGCTCGTGTTTTACCCCGCTTGCTGTCCCGCTTGCTACTTGTCCGCTCCCCGGGGTCATCTCAACGCTTGCGTCCATCCGTGCCTTTGCAGTTACCGTGGCTGTCCCGATACTTTTTGGCCGCTCCTTCTTGGCATCCCAATACTTGTGTCCGCCGCTTCGTCGGCGAGGCAAAATCGGGGTCCGGTCTGGAGCACAGAGACACCTCGCACGGGAGATCCGCTTCCCGGACCTTTTTCCAGATTTGGCGCACGAGTCAAGGGCAACGAAACGGAGCCTTTTATCGGTGCCGCCACCCCATCGCCGAGGAAGCGGCGCAGGGTCTTACATTCATTGGAGGGACGTTCTTCTGGGTGGCTGTCCCCGACGTCTAGCTGATTGCGATGCAGAAAAAGAAAGCATTCACACAATCCACACAAGGGGAAGCGAGGGGGGGGGCCAAATAGGCCAATTCCATAAGAGGGGCCCCCGCCTGCGCGCGCGTGTCCGAGTCAGGGGAGAGCGCACACGTTGGCTTGTTGTCGCCAAATCTTCTTTTGTGTGGTTGTTGTTTGAATCCGTCTTCTCTTGTCGCTGCTCCAGCATCCGCACTGGAGCCGAGCGAGGTTCGCCGAGCGACCGACTGGCGGACTGGCGGAGCCCACTCCCACCCCCACTCCCCCCTCCTCCTCCTCCTCCAGCAGCAGCAGCAGGCCCACGCCCCTTCCTCCTCCTCCTTTTGGGTAGCCGGCACCAAAGTGGGGGTGGCGGCAGGGGGTTGGGGGTGCAGTGGGAGGAGGGAAGGAGGCGAGGGAGCGATGGAGAGACTTTGGTCCCCCCCCTCGCCCAGCTCGGCGCGATGGAAGAAAACGTGCCGAGAGAGACAAAAAGGCTGCTCGGGAGGAGCGAGCTGCAAATTCAAACTTGGCCGCTCTGGCTGCAAAGCGCACGAGCCAACTGGACGCCGTTGACGGCTTAGGTCACAGCCAGCAATTTATTTTTCTTGGCTTTCGAACATCTCGGTGTTTTCTCATCCAGGTTTTGCATCTTTTCCTCCACGTCTTTTTTGTTTTTCGTTTAACAGTTCGAGCGTCCCCACGTCGCTTGAAAGGCCTCGTGCTCAATCCTCCGACAGAACGTCGTCAACTGCAAGTGTTCCAATCAAGAGCCGATGATTTGAAGGTGGACACTTAGCGGAACGACGATGCGTCTTTCAGTTAGCCACTCAATGGGGTTTCAGATTATATGTTAGCATTAAGCTAATGGAGTTTTGTGAGGCAAAATGTCATCTGGATTGAGAGGACATTTGGGCGTGTCACTCACCGCTGCTTTTTTTTTTTTTTTTTCGCATCAGATTTCCTGTCAACTTGAACTAGAAGTGACAAACAGCTTGAAGCAAGCACACTTTGCCTCTATTTTGCAGAACGGTGTGCGTGTCTTTTTTTAGGGGGGAGGTTTCTCCAAAGTCTCGGGTCTTGCACTTGATGATAAAAGGACCGTGCCGCAGTTTGGACAACAGACGGTCGACAAACAAGCAAGGCTTTCCTCCCGTGCGCCGTGTGTCCTCGGAGTGTGCGCAAATGTGCCGCGTGTGTCTGCGTGGACACTTGCCACGGCCGCGCAATTATTCGACACGACGCTAAGCAACACCAGATGGCGAAGGCCCGACACGTTTGGCGGCGGCGACTTCCCCCCCACGCCCCCCACGGCGACCCACGCAACTATTCCCGTCATTAAAAAAATAATAATAAAATAAAATAAAATAAAAATCTCACCCCGTGCCAATATCTGGCCTCCGAGGGCGCGCGCTCCTTCGGTTGTCCCCGTCGGTTCCCGGACGCATCTTGTCCCAGCTGCGACGCCGTCCGTCAAGGGCGAAAACTGACGAAGGCGGCAATTTGCCAGCTGCGAAAGACAGAAAAAAAGAAAAGCGTTGGAATGTTTGTGAAGATCCACCACCGCGTGAAGAATCTTGGCCGCGTCTTTGAGGATCCGCTCACGCCCACAACGCTGACTGCTGCATTTTTCAAAGACCGACAGACGGTCAAAGAAGCGCTCGAGAATGCGACGCGAGTGGCACTCGGCGGGGAATCGAAACTTTTCCAAAACGACCGAAGCCGTCTCCTTTTTGTCCTTTTGAGTCCAAGTCGAAACAATGGCGCCAGATCTTGGTAGTTTCTGGTGGTAGCGATGCTGCTTCAGTGTGGCTTCACCCCAAAATGGCCGACTCGCGGTGTCTTTTGGGGCAGAGCTTCTGAAACTTGTTTGCCGGGAGGCTCACGACAGGCACGATGAGCAAATATCATGTTGCTCAGCCAAAGCCAAAGGTTTTGGGGCTGAATTTTCAAATCGTGATTTGAATCCCCCCCTTGGAAATCAGCCTCCAATATTCGTTTCAAACCAAAATGACTTCCTGTGATTAGTCGGGAATTTCTTTTCGTTACGCTTGGGCGGTCATTTTAATCCGCAGTCATTCCACTTTAATCTGTGAAAAGGAGTCAGAGTTCACTCCTTGGCCCGAATGACTTTACATTCGCTTGAAAATAAGATAAGAAAACCTTTATTGTCTCACAATGGAGAACGTCGCATCCCAAATTGATATCCCATCATAGCGATCTTTGCTAACGTTGGTTGCTCGCTTTGGTTGAGCCACCCAGTGGGACGGAATGGCGTACCTAATGAAGTGTCCGCTGGCTGCGGGTCTTATCAGGCAGGAATTGGCTCGAAAACAGGAAGATGCAAAGAGGAATTCCTCTGTGCGGCTTCCGGGTCAAGAATCCATTTCGGGTTCTCACGTCAAAGTCAGCGAGATCAGCGGCGCGCTTCCCGTCTTGTCCTCGGCTCAACACGCACGTCTTCATTTGTTTTTCCAAAAACAAATAAATAAATAAATAAATAAAGGAATTCTTCTTCGTCACTTAACTGCCATTTGAAGGGGACCAGTTTGAAAATTGGGACCGGAATGATTTTTGTTGCTGTTGTGTTGTGATGAAAGACGAATGCCGGTGGAATGAGTGACGATGTTGTTGTTAAATTCCCACACAATCCGGCAGTTCATCCCCAACATTTTGTTTCGTCATTCACGTGGAGACATATTTCGACAGGCAGATTAAAATAAAAAAAAAAAAAAGAGCGCACTAGGTAGCGGCTTCAAACTGTCACGGAGGCGAGTCCGAGCAAACAGGAAGTGGGCCCAGTGGAGAACTTCCTGTCAAGGCCCATCCGACGGCCACCTTGCGCGCTCGCTGACACGGGAGCTTCCTCACCGTGTGCGTGCGTGCGTGTGGTGTCCATGCCCCCCCCCCACCCCCCCTCCTCACCTGCTTCCTGCCTTCGTGGGAAAGTGGCACCTCGGCTCACGCCCTTGCATTTACAAGCCAGATGTGACTTTAGTGCATTCATGAGTCACACACACACACACACACACACACACACACACACACACACACACACACACACATTACTGCTAGTCCAGATTTAGAACCAATGACAGATTAATGATGGGCCTGTGTGTGCGCGCGCGTGTGTGTGTGTGTGTGTGTGTGTGTGTGTGTGTGTGTGTGTGTGTGTGTGTGTGCGTGGTTGGGAGGGCCTGCTACTTTACTTATAAAGGTCCGTAATGACATTCAAAGGCAGCACCCCGGACACACTTTCAGACAAGCAGATCCTCACACACTCGATCTCACTGGTTCGGATTTGCGCACACACCACCGCAAATTCACTCGGTGACATACCGAAGTGTTGCGTTTGCATCTTGGTCTTGAGGTGGGAAGGTCAAGTCCAGTAGGAGGCGGCAAGCGGAGATAAGCGCTCGCTCACGCGGCAGGCGTCAGCTGCTTCCCGCGCTCGAACACTTTCCGCCGCGTCGAGATGGAGATCTTGTTGTGCGCTAGAAGGAAAAAAAGAAACACGTTGAGCCTCGTCCGTCTTTCAACATCAAAGCCGGTCTCGCGTCCACATCCGATGTGACACTTCCAAATGAGACGATTTTGTTTGCGTGGAGCGCTCGTCTGCGGCCCTTTAATTGTTGACGGTCGCGCGGTTTGACATGGAAGAGCCGCCTTGGCGGCGAGTGAGAATAAATCACATCGAGGGATCTTTGACGGGATTTGAAACACTTTTGTTTTCTTTTGTGGTCTGCCGTTCACCGTCCGGCTGCATTACGGGGGCGCTCCGAGTCGGCGGCCAAGGCAGAAGCTACGGAATGTTTGTGCTTGCTGCCGGATGGGGATTAGTCCGCGTTCGCATCGCTCCCGCTTTTGTTTTTCTTGACGGGGGACCAAAGCACATTCTCTTGTGAAGCTCGATCACGAGAATTTGTTTCGAGGTTTTCCCCCGCAGGCGAAAGTGTTGTCGCGTGCATGCGCCGGGTGGCGCCGTAACCCCGGAGCCGGCCATGTCCAGCTGCGGGCCCGGAGGGCTACTGTGCTCCCTGTTTTCCGGCCCCCCCTCGGCTCAGATGGTCAGCTCATCAGCCGGCTCTGAGGCGACATTCGAACCATCCTGGTGATTCCAATCGGGTGTGTCGCTCCCGGGCGAGCTGGAAAGCAGGCAGGACGGCGGCCCTCCGGGACCGAATTTGGGCACCTCTGCCTGAAGCCGGTTTAGACAATCAGAAGCTCATACTCCAGTCCCGCAGGTGGCGGCAGAGTGCATTACAAGGTGGCTCTCAACCTTGTGCAGACGTTTTTTTCTTTTTTAGGGGGAGGGGGTCACTTTTTCAGCTGTGAAAACACACACACACACACACACACACCACACACACACACACACACACACACACACACACACGCGCGCGCACATATTGATATAGTCATACCTCGTTTATCGACCAATCCGTTCCAGAAGGCTGTTCGAAAACCGATTTGTTCCAAAACCGAAGCCACGCTCTTTAAAAAAAAAAAAATAATAATCTTTCTTGAACACGTCTGCTCACAATTGAACTCTTCACGAGGAATCGTCACTTCCTCGTCTACCCGAGGAAGCGTCACTTAAGCGTCACTTCCTCGTGTAAGGAAAGTGAGAGGAGTCAAATGGCACGTTCAAGTGCGCTCAGTTATTTCGAAAACCAATTTTCGGTCGTTATCCGACACATACAAAAAAAATCGGAAATTTTTGGTCGAAAAACGATTTGGTCTAGAACAGAGACGTTCGAAAACTGAGGTTTGACTGTATATCATTTTTTAAATGCATTTATACATAATTGTTGCACTGCTTCAAATAGTAACGCGGAAAGCAATGCATCCTGTTTGTAAGCGCGTAATTCGCCTTCCCAGGCGGAGGTCACAAGCTTGAGAGTAGACGCGTGACCGGCGCGCGCCCCCGAGCACGTGAGGCAGAGTTCGTGCGTGCCTGCGGCGGACGCAGTTAACACGGTCAGCAAAGTGAAGTCCGCGATAAGACGGCGAGAGGGGCCATACGCCATCCGATCCGCTCGCCGGTTACAAGATGAAGAAACGGCACGAAAGCCAACCCGATTGTCAAGATGGGGTTTGCGTTTCCGTTTCCGTACGGACGTCGGACATCCACCGAATTCTTGGATGTTGCAGGACCTGGTGGAGCCGCACGGGCCAAACCACATGTTTGGCTTTTTTCCCCCTCACGCGCGTGTCTTTGCTTCAACTCTGGAGCCCGACTCGCCTGCCTGCGCGTGTGTGCGCGCGCGCGCTTGCGCGCGGTACATATTTCTCCAATTACGCTTCAGTGATCCCTAAGAAGCTGTGCGAACATTTTTCCGCCGAGTGCGGCGCTTCCACGGCCGTGATTGGAAGCAGACGCGCGCGCGAGTGTGTGGGTGACGTTTTTTTCTTCGCTGCCCAACCAGGAAGTGGTCACGGCAACTTTCCTCTGCAGGTGTGCCACTTGGAAGCGTTCGTCTCTGTTGCTTTCGGGGTAGTCGACACACTTCCTGAAATTGATTTTCTTATTTAATGCAGGAATTTGACATCAACAAGGAATTAAAAAAATAAAATAAAACCGCATCCCTGGGGAAAAAAAAAACCCAAACCAAAATCAAAACATGATTGCTGTTCAACTCCAGTCCTGAAGGGGCAGTAATGTGCATTGCACACTTTGGGGTGTGGACGCACCAGCAGTCTCATTCGCGAGGCACAGCTTTGGCCAATTCTCACGCAGGAGTTTTTGATTTTCAAGATATTTATCTTGGTTTTGCTTGACAGAAGAAGGAAGGTCAAAAGCTCATTTTTACTTGACTTTATGACATAACATGACCCTTTTTTTAAAAAAATCTGACACTTTACAAATACTTTCAAGTATTTCAACTCAGGCTAAGACTAAAAAAAAAAACGAAGCATTTTCCCTAAATCTGATCAAACGTGCTCTAAAAACTCATTCAAACGAAGTGACTATAAAAACACACAAACCAGGATCGGACTGATTGGAACCTGCGACCCGCAAGGCCGGACTGCATGTCAACCGATTGTCCGCTGCGGACACGAGCGCTCTCTCTTCTTTGTGGTGTCAAGCGTCATCCGCATTGGCTTGGCCGTCGACAAACTCGCTGGCCCGCTCTTTGGCGGAGACAGGTCGCCGCCTCCTTTGCCTTCCGATCCGTGGTGGCGTTGCACAGAAATAGTGGCGAGCGCTCGCTGATTACAGAGTTCGGCCCCTCTGATGTGGACGGACGGACGAGGTCCAAGGCGGCCTGGCCTGGCGCGTTTTCTCACACAGGCACGCACCATCTTGTTTTTCCATTTGCAGGGAATGATGGGAAACGCAGCTGATGACGAACATGGCGAGCGACTGAAAGCAAGTTCCAAGCGCTTCATTTTTTGTTTTTTTTTTCGTTTTTGTCCACATGGGCCCTGACGCTGACTGGCGTCCAGTCTCCCATTTGTGCTGTGGGTGCTTTCGGATTGTCCGGCGACCAGTCCGTTGTTTCTCTGCGTACGCTGAGTGTGCGTGACTTCAACTTGTTGTGCCGGTCGCATTTTGTTGCCTTCAAAGCTTCATTTGAAAGGCCAACTTGGAAACGCAAAGGTGGCATCAAACCGGCGTCGGCCCCTCACAAAATCGGGATTGACCACAGGAGGGCGTCCCAAAGTCGGCTGAGGATGTCCCAAAGTCGTCCGCGATCCCCGTGAGGAGGAGCCCCTCCCGTAACGGATGGCTGGAAATTCACTTAGCTCACTCCGGTTTTGATGAGTCTTCGTTCGAAATCTTGGGCTGCTTCGAGAGCCACACCCGCGTCTCAGCAGTCACCTCAACTTGATCACCAAACTGAAAGAGCCTTGAAGCAGCTGAAAAACCGAGCCGGGCAGAATGGATTCTCGACTCCATCAAAAGGGCATCAAACGGTCGCAGCTCGCTCGGCTCGGGTTCGAACCACAGCAAAGAGATCAGACCGCAAGACTCCAGTCTGGCGTGAAAGACTTGACACTGACTCCCAGTCAGCTGGAGAATCGATTTTCACAATTCTGGTCCAGGAATTACGGAATGGGTCTGCTTCCCGAATTGGGGAAGCAAATGCTCGTTGACTTCACAGTGAAGCCGGCGCGGCTCTGAGCTCTGCACACTTGCGGGTCCGTCCGTCAGTGGAGAAGCAGAGTTCAAAGCAAACACGGTGAAGTGGCATTTAGCTGTTATGCTGCACCCGAAGGCTCGCTTTGAGGTGTGACGTGTTGCACAGAGAAAGATGGAGTGTGAGTTCTCGTTTTTTTCTTTTTAAATGCTATTTTTTTAGTTTGGGTGAACTGTAAAACTCTCAACGGGCGCGCGTGTATGTGTGCGCACTGGCCGCGGACAGCTGCAGCTTTTTCTTCTTAAAATACAGACGACAGACCTCATCAAAGCCTCTGCAGGCCTCTGCACTCACAGAGGTCACGAGGCGCCTTTCTTATGGTGCGCACTTGAGTGTGTGTGTGTGTGTGTGTGTGTGTGTGTGTGTGCGTGTGCGTGTGCGTGTGCTCATCAAGCCATGTTTGCTTTCACTCGACGAGCGTGTGGCAGCTAAAGCAGTCTGAGGTCCAAAAGTAGAAAGACAAATGCACACAGCAACTTGCAGTACAAAGTTGTTTATTTGGGTGGTTTTTTTTTCTCCTCGCCTTTGCAAAGGCAACCGAGAGTCGCCCAAAAAAAAAAAAAAAAAAAACAGAACACCAAGCATAAAACAAACAGCAACAAGATCTTCCCCCCCCCCCCGGGGCTCAAAATACTGGAATCCAATCGAGTTTTAAAAGGAGAACTTCAAGGTGTGTGTTTTAGTTTTTGTTGAAATGTGTTCCCAAATATCGATCAATGCGTGTCGACCTCACAGCGCAGAGGTCGTGGGTTCAATTCCAGCTCCGGCCTTCCTGTGTGGAGTTTGCATGTTCTCCCCGGCTGGGCCTTCGTGGGTTTTCTCCGGGTACTCTGGTTTCCTCCCACATTCCAAAAACATGCACGGCAGGCTGATTGAACTCTCCAAATTGTCCCGCGGTGTGATTGTGAGCGTGATTGATTGTTCGTGTATGCGTGCGTGCGCTGGGGCTGGCAAGCGGTTCAGGGTGTCCCCCGAAGCTGCCCGAAGACACCCGGGATAGGCTCCAGAACGCCCCGCGACCCTTGTGAGGATAAAGCGGTTCCGAAAATGGACGGGATGGATGGATGGCATTCTCATCGCGTGAATGCGCAGAGACAAACGGCGTGCACGTTTGATGATGTCACTCTTGAAGCCTTTTGCTTGATCTTCTTGATGAGGACTCATTGAAAGCAGGTGCGGCCGGCCACAGCAATTGTTTGTTTGTTCCAAAAAGCTGAATTGCACTCGTGAGCTCATCCACCGAGCGCGCGCGCGCCTGCGTAGCATCCCACTCGTCAGCCGCAGCGTCCAGGAGGAGCAGCGCAATGTCCATTGAATTGACGCAAATAGCATGACCGCAAAAAAAAAAAAAAATGTAATGAGAGTGAATAATTCCGAACTCAGTCAGATTGTATACAAAGTACGGCTCGCTGAAAAGTATTTGTACTGGGTTACCTCCCCCTAGTGACACTGGATGGTTACCAAAACTAGTTTCCATGTCAAGGATTTGCTCATTTCTCTGATTTTGCTGTTCCTGCGTGTGTGTGTGTGTCAGTTGCAGCGCGACACAAGGAAACACGCTGGCACCGGGATGACTTTTCCAGGTGCAGGGAAGGGCACGGCGCCAAAGGAACTGGGCCGCCGCTTTTCCATCTGGACGTGTACGCGGCCGCTTTTCAAACACTTCAGACCATACCCGGCTTACACGAGCCAAGATTTACGAATGGTTGATTGCAGGACGGATGGACTGGCTTTGCTCTCTCGGGTTCCTAACTGCTTCCTAACTTGCTTCCGGATTGTTTTTTGACTTGCCCACTCGGCATCCGTTGCAGACCGGTCAATCTCCCGTCTGCGGCCCCTTCTCACGATTTCTCATTTTTACCCAGATCTGGTTTTGGGACTTTTTTTCCTTGCCCTCTTGGGGGTTAAGCTCAGCTTGAGACTGTTTGTGAAAAAGGGCTCTGACTGGACCGCATGGTTCTTGGCTGCTTTTTGACTCAGGAAAATTCTTACCTGGCCGACAGTTCCGGCTGTCGCTTCAGCCTTTATCGGAACTGTCCTTATTTTGATTTTCTTTTTTTCCCTTCAAGGCCGGTCCCTGAAAATATAGTCTGACATTAAACCGGTCCGTGGGGCAAAAAAAAGGTTGGGGCCCGCTGCCGCAGGGCATTCTTCTCTTATGATGTGGCGAGAGAGACCTCTAGTGGTGGCAAAGAAAACTGCCAGACAACCAGTACGGGAGACCACACGTTTCGTTTGTATTGAAAAACAATTGCGTGACACACGCACGCGCACACACACACACACACACACGTATATATACAAAACTATGACACATTATTACTTGGAGAAAAAAAAAAAAATCAATCTTTTCACTGAAAACGATTCGCAGTATGAGGTTCCCAGAAGTGGATAGCACGACACTTCCTTTTATTGCCCTTCACGTAGCATGCTAAAAGCTACGCGGTTGTGGTGTTTGGGTGAAAGAAAATAACCAGAAGAAGACAACCTGCTTTAGCGTTTTGTTTTTTTGTTTTTTTTGGTCAAATGTGGACGTACTTCGAGGAAGCCGAAGTAATGATTCCTTCCACTCGAAAGCTTCGAACAGGACGACGGCGGTGAGGACATTGGTTGTGCGCGGTTAGTTTGTTCATTTGAGCAGCTGGTCACGGTCGCTGTGGTCTTGGGGCGCGTCTCCGTCCGCTTGAGGACGCTCGTGATCGTTCGCCGCCGCCGTGCCGTCCTCGCCGGCCACGTCCACTCCCAGCACGCACACCACACTGGAAAGATGAAACGTCGGTCAGAGGTCAAGTCGGCCTTTCCCGCAAGATTGCTGCCTTGACCAAATTATCGGGACGAAGGTGTCAAATTACGGTTTCCAGCGCAGGTGAGGGTTACAAGTTAAGGTTGTGAGCCTGGGTGAAGGGTTCAAATTGGAGTTTGAAATGAAGGTGTCGAGCTCCGGTGAGGGTTTCAAGTTGGAGGTCTTTTATGGTGTGAACCGTGAGGCTTTCGAGTCAATGTCAACTTTTCAAATTGAGGGTTTCAAAGCAAGACTCCGGTTTCAAAGTAGGGTTTCCAGTTGCAGTTTTCGAGCCTGGGTCGGGTTTCAGGCCTGGGTTAAGCTTTAGTTATTCGCCCATAAATGATCCACAGACGTCAGGCTTCGTGGGTGAGAAAACACACAAGACGCCACTTCAGATGGAGCGCTGCTATTACAAGTGCGACTTGCGTACTCCTTCTGTGTGCACTCAGCTAAAAAAATGCACACACACACGCGCACACACACATGCACAAACACACACACACGTTTTTTTTTTCTTTCCCGGTGAAACAAAAGTGTACATTTGCACTAAAAGAGTTTTCCAAGTGTTTTTTTTTCAACCAGCCGTTGCGTGGCCGCCTTGTGCCGAAAGTTCCTCATACACAACGGAAAAAGTTCAAGTCCACCCGTGCAGTTTCCAGAAGGATAACGGTGAGTGCAATGGCCGCCCCTTTTGGACGGCCCGCCGAGTGGAAAGCAATTTTACGCTGACGACAAGATCCCGGCTTGGCTGGATTCCGTGCGACAATTCCATCCCTCGTGCGTAAACACTGCGCCAAAGCATCCGGAGTCGGGAGGATTCTCTCACTCACTCACCCCAGAAGCGTGGTCGGGATGACACAGAGTCCGGCGGCGAGCAAGAAGACAAAACCGGGGTACCAAGACACTGTGGCGGCGTACAAGGTATTGAAGAGAGCCGCCGACACGTTGGCCGTCAGGACCTCCGCGAAGGAGAGCAAGGCGAACAAGGCACCTGCACGGGAGGAAAGAAGAAACAAAAGAAAGAGAGAAAGAAAAATGGCTTGAAAGATTCGAGGTGAGCGAGCGGCGGGGCCTGACGGACGCTCACCTTGCTCGGACTTGGAGATGATTTGGGACATCATGGATCGCAGCACCGCGAAGGGCATAATGGACAGGGACATGGGAACCCTCGCTAAGGACGCGACAGAGAACAAAAACACACAAGACAAGATTGCCGAGCGTTCATCTGCGGACACCTCACCCTTCGACCGTTCTCTCTGTGCTGTGCGCGCGCTCACGGCCAACGGCGAGGCACTCGAAAGAGGCCGCTGCGGCGGAATTTCCATTTTGTGAGTGGAGGTTCGGCACATAAACAGGGCGACTGATGAAATATGTTGAGGGGCGACTCAAGCCCGAGCGGGAGGGTGTCTCCAGGCTCCGATTTCGCCACGCACCAAAAATCGGGAAAAGCGAAATGGCGAAAAGAATTTTAACGCCACATCCCCACAAAGAACGTCTGAAGGAGCCAGTCACAAGGAAAGAGTCAAGCCGCTATCACCGCTGCCAAAACTCCTTTCGACTCCTCATTTCGGATTTCACGTTACCGCAGTCTTCGAGGAATCTCGCATGCTGACACGCGACACGGAATGCGCGAGTATCTCACCTAAAAACATCATCGGCGTGGTTTTGGAAAAGGCCACCGCGGTCATGCCCGCGGCCAGGGAGAGGATGCCCATCAGCACCACCAGCAGCTGCGAGGCGCCGCAGTACGTGAAGGCGGCCACGCCGGCGAAGCTGAACAGGAAAACGGTGGTGGACAGCGCCGCGCCGTAGCCGATGAGAATCTCGGTCCAGCACAGCGGCTCGTTGAGCTCGTAGAGCACCATGAGGGAGAAGCTGCCCACCGAGGCGAAGGAGAAGCTGGTGAAGATCAACAGCAAGAGGAGCAGCAGCGTGCGCCGCTGGGAGCCGGCGCCCGCAAACATCCGGTAGATGGCCGAGAACATCTGCCGCACGGCCGCCCGCCCGCCGAGGCCGCCCGGATCGGCGCCGTCGCCGTCCTGCCGTCCCACCGTCTCCTCCAAAATGAAGACGGCGTAGAGCAGGACCAGGGCCTGACAGGCGGCCGAGGTCAGGAAGGGCCCGCCGAAGCCCACCGCCCTCAGGAAGTAGCCCGTGGACAGCGCGGCCGCGCCCGACAGCAGCCCGATCATCATGTCCAGCCCGGCGATACGCAGCGTCATGCCGCGGCCGCCGCCCCCGCTCAAGTCGGCCACGTAGGCGAAGCAGCCGCCCAGAAAGGTGCCCAGGCCGCCGAAGAGGGAGGACAAGAGCGAGGCGCCGAGCAGCAGGTAGACGTTGAGCCGGAGGGAGGTCACCAGCAGCAGGGACAGCGTGTAGAGCAGCGTGCCCGCCAGGGGCAGGACGATGGCTACCTTACGCCCCGCCCGGTCGCTGTACGCCACCAGCAGGAGGGTGACCAGCAAGGACGGCGCGGCCGAAAGGATCTGAGAGTACAGCGAAAACAGGGAAGCCTGCTCCTGCACCTCCTGGAGACGCAAAAATAAACGGAAAACGGTCAGCCGTCTTCATAGCACGGCTTGCCCAGACACGCTATCACAATTGCGAGTGCTTTGCTTGCGCTTTCCGCAGCTTATCTGATGGCTGACAACTGGCCTGGAAGTAGAAGGTGCGGTTGTCGCCGTCGCTGGCGTTGGCGCACGTGGACGTGTTGTCGGAGACGGGGTAGGTGCTGTTGGTCAGCTGCTGCCACAGGCGCCGGTACACGTACTGCGGCACCAGCGGGTATGTCAGGTACGTGGAGAAGGCGTACAGCGCCACCACGGGCTCCACCAGGTAAAGGCCCTTCATGCCCAGCTTTCAACGGTGATGACATCTGCATCCGAATAAGTTGGGGTCAGCGCTTTCATTTTCTCATTTTCGTCGGATGATTTTTACAGCGGAGGTGGTTTGAGCGTCTGCACAAAACATTCAAAACCTTGAATCGTCTTGCGCCACCGCTTCGAAATGTTTAGCCTGAAAGGAGGGCTGAGGGATATGACCTTAAAATAGAATCTCTGTTGAGGTTGGGGTTTGGCCACAAAAAAACAAAAACAAAAAAAAAAAAAAATCACTTTTCCAATTTGCTCAGATAAGCAAATCGTTCGCTTGAGAGCACAGTTGCCAAAGTCGTTTCTGAACGGGTTCACAAAACCTGAAAGAAGAAATAAATAACTGAACGTACAGGAAAAGTCCAGCTCCCTCTGTTGAACTTTGAGGATGACTCTGACCTGGAAGACCAAACATCTACACGGAACACAGTTTGGAGAAAGCAGGTTGGTATTTTGGGGTTGGTATTTGCAGATAATGGGAAAATGAAAGTTTCCTTTCTTTTGGGGGGGGGGGTCCTAGTTGTCAAAACATACATGTAAAGGTGACACTTTTGTACCTATATTAAAAAAATATTTGAAAAGACGATTGCATTGATGGAAACTGAGACGCCGAAAGAGAAAATAGCAAATATCCACATATCATTGACGCTTGAAAAAAAAAATCTGTCAAATAAGATGCATTCATTCCTCTGTCTGCTCCTTTGCATTCGAATTTTGTGTCTTCATGAAGGCACTTTTTCTTTGATGTAATGGAGCAGATATCATCGAAAAGGCAGGTTCGACAATTGAACATAAAATATGCCCTCAAAACTGCAAAGTGTTAACAGCACACCACCTCCAGCTCCAAAACACTTGATTTTCCCCATGTACAGTTGTGCACGTGAAACAAAGTGGAAGCGGCAAAATAGATCTGCGCTTGCAATTTCAAAATGTGCACCGTGTCTTTTTCTGCACCTTCCACTCGGCTCCTTTCTTGTCATGCATGAAAATGTTTGAAACGTGATGCGTTAGTGCTTTAACATTGGACTACTGGCATACTTTTTTTAAACGGAGCAATGTTATTTGCTTAATGTTTTAACAACCGCTATTTGCCATCGAATTACCAGTCAGTCTCGGTTCTCCAATCCAAACGCTGTCATGTTAGTATCGTGTTATTATGACTTCTTGAACATGGAGCTACTAACTTCCCCAGACACGCAGTACGTTGCGTGCATACTGCATAAGCAAAGAGGCCCACGTCCGTTTCTAGATAAGACACAAACAATTCGAAAAATGATGTTCCCGCACATCTTGCGTGATATGCGCGCGGTTCTTACCCGCTCAAGACGTATTTATGATCATCCTTGTCTCAGGTCTGACCAGGTTATGAAGCCGGTCAAGAGTCGTATAGATTTCGGAGACGGTCGTCGAGTGACACGAGTATGCACCGCCTACCTCTAAATCCGATTGGACAGCATTACCTTCAAAACTACGCTGCCATTGGCTACTATTACCTGTCAGTTAAAAACAAACGAATCGGACGAGAACATTTTCACGCCCCGTGTTTATTCTTTTAAAATCTGTCCATTATTTACTGGGATACAAAAATATGAGTTTTGTTTTTAGAGCACGAATGACATTTTTCAAGATGCGTTGAGCGACTGAAATGTGCTGCCCAGTGCACACCCGGAAACATCGTGCTCCGCGTTCAACGTGACGCACCAGGATATTTTTCACACTCGTGTTTGTTGTAGTAAAAATATGTCTACATTTACTACATAAGATATATTTACGTAAGCGTAATATTAGAATGGTCTCTCTCATTTGTTGAGTTGTGCTGTGAAACCAGTAAAGTCCCTCCTACCTCCAAATCCGATTGGACAGTCTGCCCCTAGAAGTCCGCCACTATTGGCTAGTATAAACTGTCAGTTATAAGAACAAGTTGGACGAGGACATTCTTACTTTCCCGTGTTTAGGGTATTAAAATATCAATTTATTTGGCGTATATCAAGCGATATTAGTATTTGAGGGAAATATTTTGATATTTTTATGACATTTGTTGCATTTTGCTAAACCGCGCCAAGATAGGAGAAGGCGTCGACTGGCGTTGGAATGTACCATTCTGTCAACGCCGGGGAAGATTTTTTTTTTTTGTGTTGTGACAGCGGAGTCGAAACCCGGCGGTGAGAGTCGATAAAGCGAAGGCGACCAGGAAAAGCTTCGCTTTGCTCTATCTGTTGTTTTTGTTCGTTTATTTATTTATCCTTTACGTTGACGCCTATGGAACTGGCGTCGTCGAGGCTACCTTAAGCGTTTGCTCCGAATGTCCACTGCGTGAGCAGACAGGTTGCTTGTTGAGGTAAATGCCGGTTTGACGCAGGGATCCACCTTACGACGGCAAACTCGCGAATCAGCGATTAGGGCTAGCGGGCTAAAGCTAACGCGGCTAAGCTGATTCGCCATTCCAAGTATTTATAAATCCTGTGTATGTTATAAAAAAACAAGCCGCAATAAATTAACACCCACAAGGCGTTAACGTAAGCCTCGCGTGTCGGGTCATTTATTTTTTTGTTTAAAATAAAAGTCGTGACTCTCCGTGTCTGCCTACCGGCCTCTTGAGCCGCCTCGATGGCTTTTAACCTGGACGCGGTCGCCTTTCGCACTGTAACATATCCCTGAAATGGAATTTTGCTGTGATATCGGAACGATTGAATTCGTGTCCGTTCTGTGTATGGGCATGCAAGATGACGGGTGGGCCGAATTGTGATTTCGAAATCCTCCTCCAGCCGCAGTGAGGAAATCAATCGGATGATCGAACTGGACCATCAATTGCAGCCCGTTTGACGAATGGTTTGCTCATCTGCCTCGCAGTTTTGAGGTGCGAGGTTTGAATCTGGGCAACGGCCTTAAAGTATGGAGTACACCCAAGCACCCCAAAATGTTTTGAAGTGAACGGTTGATTGTTTATCTGTGTGCTGGATGGACATGCATGGAGACATCCGTGATCATTCATCCTGCAGCCTATTCCAGCTTATTTTGGGCGAGAGGTGGTGTACGCCCTGGACTAGCTGACATATAAACAAACAACCGTACATGCTCACTTTCACGAACTGTGAGGCGGATTTCACTGCATTTCGACTGTATCATCTTTGATATTTGTTCCATTCAGTAATGCTGTATGTTTGGATTGACTTCCTCCCTATTCTGAGTTTGCTGTCTTTCTTAAGTCCCAGTTGTAGGTCATTGCATCTGGCATCAACGATGGCCTTCAGCAAAGGTTATCGCATCTACCACAAGCTGGACCCGCCCCCTTACAGCGTCATCGTGGAGACGCGCGCCCGGGAAGAATGCCTCATGTTTGAATCGGGGGCCGTCGCCGTCCTCTGTAAGGAGTCCTCTTTTTCATCTCGCTGCCGATTTACCGCACCGCGCTTCTCACGTTTGGTTCTTCCACATCTTCAGCGGCGGCCGAGAAGGAGGCCATAAAAAACACGTATTCCAAGATTGTGGACGCCTACGGGATCTTGGGTGTCCTCCGCCTCAACTTGGGTGAGTGGCACACACAAAATGGTGTCACTTGATGACACGGACAGTGGTGCCTTGATTTACGGTTATGAGCTTTCGCTTGGCTGATTTCCTTCGCTCTGTGTTGAGAGCCAAAATTTGAGTGATGTGCGAGCTGCTCGAGGGAAATAAATGGAGCCATTAAGCGACCGAGGAGTCCTCCCATATGGACAATGAGAGCTGCAGTTGCCCATGCGTTTTCAGCCATTTCCTGAACGAGACATACAAATACAAAATGAGAATACTCACAGAGAGAATCTGCAGCTCCTGGATTCACTCACGAGACTTTTTTTGGGGGGTAATTAGTGTTGGGCAGTATTTTTATCGCTAAATATATATGTGTATATAGAGAGAGAGAGAGAGAGAGAGAGAGAGAGAGAGAGAGAGAGAAACAAACATACATCCTCACTGCTGTACTTTTTTGTTTCTACTTGATTCAAATTAATACTGAGGGAAAAAACTGTTTCAAAGCTTGCATGACTGACTAACTTCTCTCTAATAGTATGTTAAAAAAAACGGCAAAACTAATCGAAGATTGTGTTTTAAGGCCAATTCTCCCAGCCATCCATGCCATGTAAATCCAGCCTTCGACTCCATCTTGTAATCTGCTTTCACTTGTCCTCTGCACGACCTTGAAGGCTGAAATCACAACAAGCGAAACAAATCTCATTCTTCAGCGATACAGTGACACCCAGTTTATTAAAAAAGGAAGAAAGAAAGAAAATCCACCCAAATGTTCAATCGAACCATATGCTTTCATCTCACAAAGGTGTGCTAGCTTAATGCTAACACGCAATGCAAAATGACATAGAAAATGAGCATTGGCTTTACGGTGATTCTAAAGCTTCAAACAGCACTTAGCTAAAATCACACGGAGCAGCACCACACCGAAACAGAGTACATCAATTCTCCCTGCGCAAAACACTGAACGGCGATATAGCGAGCGTCCACTGGATCCGGCGGTACCATCCAAGTCCAATCAACCTTGCAAAGACGGTGACCCTCTTTCCTTGCCACAGGCGACTCCATGCTCCACAGCCTGGTGGTGGTGACGGGCTGCAGCTCGGTGGGCAAAGTGCAGGAGTCGGAGGTGTTCCGCGTGACTCAGACGGACTTTGTGTCCCTGAAGAACGACCCCGGCGATGAGGAGCGCATCGGCGAGGTGCGCAAGGTGCTCAACTCGGGTCACTTCTACTTTGCCTGGTCCGCCTCGGGCGTCAGCATGGACCTCAGCCTCAACGCGCGCCGACGCATCCTGGAGGACACCACGGACAACCGCTTCTTCTGGTAGGAGCACTACCCTCGGAAGCAGATCATTCGATTTTAGCAATCCCGCGCAAGAGTAATGGATGAGGCCTTAATCAGCTCATTCACGGACACCGACGTCCATCCGTTGGGTACGTTTTCAACGAGTCGGCGCAAAAAAGGGTCCGGCCCAAATTGTCAGGTTTGTGACCCACCCACCAACTGATGCCAGTTGATGGTGGCATCACATTGCTTCGGTCTTGAGCACAGCTTTTGAGTAGAAGACAGGGATCAGGCGACGGGGGAAGAAATTTCAACAAGTTGGCAGTCATATAAGGTGACGCAGATCATGGAATGAATAAGGAATGCCGTGTAAAAACACAACTGGCGGTGAACTCTAACCAGACGGCGAGTCAGTGTCGCTCAAGGCGCGTTTCTTGTGTGCATTTCTGTGAAGAAATGATTGTTTTGCCGTCCTAAGTCCTTTCTCAGTCTTGGTTTTCCTCGTCCTGCTCCTGTTTGCTGCCAGGAACCAGTCCCTGCACCTGCACCTGAAGCACTACGGCGTCAACTGCGACGACTGGCTGCTGCGCCTGATGTGCGGCGGCGTGGAGATCCGCACCATCTACGCCGGACACAAGCAGGCCAAGGCGTGCATCTTCTCGCGCCTCAGCTCGGAGCGGGCCGGCACGCGCTTCAACGTGCGCGGCACCAACGACGACGGGCAGGTGGCCAACTTTGTGGAGACGGAGCAGGTGAGCGCCATGAACAATCAACGCATATTTTTAGGGTCTGTCATCTTTTCCGATTTGCCGGTCCGTTGTGTGGCAAATACAGTAGTTGGAATCCCAGCGTTGATCAATAGTGGGACGATTTTCTGGTCTGCGTTCAAGAACGAGCGTTTACTTTTCCTCCCGCCGTTTCAAAACAGATGGGTGGACTTTCTACTCTTTGTCAAAAGAGGCTCGCTACTGTTTGTGGGGAAAATCAACAAACAAATGGAGAGAGGGAAAGCTTACTGTGACTGAGATCTTGGGGTCTGATTTGAGAGAAATTCGGTTGCGTCCAGTGATTCGGATTGTGATGATGATTGTTTTTAGTCTTCCGCACAAGCCTTTTTGTTCCCGTTTTCAGGTTGTTAAAGCAGGCAATTTCGCTATACCCATACTCATGAGTTATCTTCAAAAGGTTTTTGCAAAAACACATTTGACTCTCACGAACTTCCATGAGAAACTATGTTTTGGCTTGCTGACATTTTCAATGCGTCCTTTTTGCGGAACAGGCCATCTTCCTGGACGACAGAGTGTCGTCTTTCATCCAGATCCGCGGCTCCATCCCGCTGTTTTGGGAGCAGCCGGGCATCCAGGTAAGGCTAAAAGAAAACCCGCTCGTACGCTCCCTCGGTCAGCCGCTCCTGAAAAGCCGAGCGCGCGTGGCCGCCGACGAGGCTGGCGTCGTTCCCGGCTGTGACCGAGGTTCATTTCACTTTGGCGCGTCGGGAGCGTTGCCTCTGGCGCCCGCGGTGGCAGCCGAGCGTTTGCCGTTTAACTCATCTCCGTCTTGGTGCTGTGTTCAGAAAAAGTCCCTTAAGGGGGTTTTGTTGCACCTGAACGACAATCGGCAAGCCAGTCGACGCGATGACAACCCTCACTTGGTATAAGGCTCTTTCTTTCTTGCTTGTTGCGCTCTTCTCGGTTTTGGGCTCAGGCGGTTTGTCGGCAATCTGTGCGGTGTCACGCCAACGAAATACACGGACGGGGACCCTGACTGACCAGCGGCCCCCAATTTCTGCTGTAAGCCGCAGCTCGACCGAGCTGAAAATAAAATACAGCAAGTAAGATACTGCCATGCCAGTCAATGCGGGTAAGGAGAAGTGCAGCCACCAATACACCTTCAACCAGTCATCGAGCGCGACAATCAGTCAAACAAGCCACACATCACAAATATGCAGGTACGTACACTCATCGGGCCATTTGACTCCATTGTTCTAAAATATATAAATTAAGCGTCTACATATGACATGGGGTCAGGCCTGGTGAGTGACGTGGGAGCCCAACTCCTTAGTCGTAAGTCAAGGTTGCACTATACCGCAAAACCATCGCGCCACCTTTTCCAAGACTGCATAATAATGCGAGGTGCCACTTGGTCAACACTGCCGCCTTTTCCACAAATGACTTTTTTTCAGACTTCTGATTGGATAAACCCAGTAAAACTCCACTTGGCCTTTTTTTTTTTTTTTTTTTTTTCGGGGG
>NW_017804842.1:132447-135702 GCF_001891065.2 Hippocampus comes
TTTTTTCAGGCTTCTGTTTTGATAAACCCAGTAAAACTCCCCTTGGCCTTTTTTTTTTTTTTTTTTGCGTGTGTGTGGATTGGTGAAGAAATCTTCTTGAAATGAAAAAAATACGTCTCAACCTGAGCTTCTTTTTGGGTTTGACTGACATTGCACAGATGGCGTTTTTGCAGGGCAAGACTCACTGTTGGTCGATAAAGGGCATTTCTTTGTTTTCCTCAGCTCCCCGACATCTTTGGTCAGGTGAGAGCCCGGTCTGAAAACACGCCCTTTCGGCCCCCACCTTCAAGCGCTTCCTCTCCACTTGTTAATCGGCGCCTGGCTACATGTTGCTAACTCTTAGGAGCAACGGAAGGACAGCGGAGGCTAACTGGGGCGTGTTTTCAGACGCGTTGAGAAGGTTGGTAACGCTTCCCGCTTTTGAGGTCCTGCTCCACTGCCCCCACTGGTTCCCTCCACCAATGTCCCCTCCCAAAACGCAACGCTCTCGCCTTGCAGGAAGATGCATTCAAGATGCATCGCCGACGACCAAGCGACGCCGACGAGAAGCGGTGACGAAACGAAACCCGCGACGCCTAGTCATCCAAAACTCAGTAGAGCTTGGAGAGTGAGGGGCGGCGGGGGAATGTTCGCTGTGTCGACAAGTCGAAACCTGCAAAATTCCTGCGCTGACGGCCGGGCTTGACTCCTGCGCTCCAGATGAGCGCTTTCAGTGAGTCGGCAAGTCCCAGGAAATAGACGAGATGCGTTCAAGGAGCGGCAAAGTACTGTATGTGGCAGCCTTTTTTCAAAATGGAATCAATTCATCCGGAAAGTTGTCCTCGCTCACCGCCAAGGGAGGATGTTCACATTTTCAAGGAAGAAACAAATTGAATCCATTTTAGAATCAGGACAGTTTGTGAGAGAATGTGGGGGGAAGGGATGCCGCCTATTTCATCAAGAAAGCGAGCACGTGACCGAGAGTGAGGAAAGGAAAACCCAAGAGGAAGTCAGCTTGAACACAAGCGAGAGACTTGCTGTCATGCCTCCAAAGTGCCACTGAAAGCAACTGAGTCCAGTGCAGACCAACAATTCCAAATGCACCTTTTGCATGGACTAGTCCCAATTGGAACTTTGCATCTACTGCAGTTTCACATTTTTGAAGTGTTTGGGCCCCGACGGAGCCTGTAGCGGATCCGAGAGATCAACCCCCCAAATGTCTTTGCGAGATCTGCACCCACTGTTTCATTTGTCATGGTTTGCCATTGCAGTCTTGCCCTGATAAACCCCGAGACAAATAACCCCCCCCCCCACCCCACCCCAAAAAAAGTCCTTGGTGGAGGTGATGAAAGTGGAGGTGCAGTAGATGACGCTTCGGTAGGTGCCCCCCTTATGTCCTTGTGTGCTTTCTGCCAACGCCGAGCTTCACTTGCAGTTTATTTCTTTCTTAATTTGATTTGTTTATTTGGCTCCTCAGCCACATCCCCTCGTGTATATGTTCAGCGCGTGTTGATGCATATCTCTCGCCGTGTCTGCCCCGCAGGTCGGCTCACACCGCGTCAAACTCTCCCGAGGATTTGAAGCCAATGCGCCGGCCTTCGAAAGGTACTTATTTCCACGTGTCCTCGAGTTCCGCTCGCGGCCGCGAAGGACGCGAGAGCGCTCGCCGCTTGTTGAGCCGCCCACGAGTCCTCTTCATTGGCCTCGGCCTCACGCGGGGCAACGCTTCATCACTGCCTTGTCATCTGTGTCAGCTGCCGGTGGACATTTTGCGCTCGGGCGTACACCGACGGTCTTCGTAAAATGGCCGACCTAATCTCCATGCCGCACCTTGCAGGCTTGCGCCCTTATCAACTTTTCTGGCTGCTCAGGCCGTCGCATCTCAACTCGAGTCGACTGTTTTTCTGGAGCACCTTAAAACAACGGCCGCTGTATACAAAGTGCTGCACTTATTTATTTGTTTGAGGCTTTGGTTTCATGTGCCTTACAGACACTTCACTGCCCTGAAGAGGTTGTACGGCAAACAAGTGATCATCAATCTGCTCGGCAGTAAGGAAGGAGAACACATGCTCAGCAAAGCCTTTCAAGTGAGACGCCCGAAAAGCTCTCCTCCCTCACTCTTTGTGTTTTTGTTTGTTTTTGTGACGAGTTTGCGGCATCGCAGCCTCTAAAAGTAGCGGCGTGCCAAAGAATTGGTGAATCAAAGGCTTAAAGTGCGCAGCGTATTTCTGCGGCTTCCACTTTTTCCTCATCCCGTGTAGTTCTTTGGGTACAGTTCAGTTGTATTTAACCACGTACATGATGGTGGGAATTGCCAAGCAAAGGTGGCGGCGGTTGTGTTTGTGTGCGGTCCTTGGTGGAAGGAAAGCACAAAGTGCGCTTGCTGTCCCACCCAGTGTTGTATGATCGCTTTGTTTCCAGAGTCACTTGAAAGCGTCGGAGCACGCCGCGTCCGTCAAGATGGTCAACTTCGACTACCACCAGAACGTGCGCGGCGGAAAGGCGGACAAGCTGCACAGCGTGCTCAAGCCGCAGCTGGGCAAGTTTGTGGAGGAGTGCGGCTTCTTCTACTACTCGGGAGAGATGGGCATCGCCAGGTCAGGCGCGCCTTACGCTTGAGCCGCTAGACATTTTTTTTTTCTCCCTTTGCTTTCACTTGGCATGAAAATTGCACATGGCCAGTCAACTCACCCGGGGGGGGGGCTTTCACACACCTTAATTTTTCCCTACTTCTGTCGTGTTTGAACATCAAATCCATTCCTAACGTGTGATTTTTGTAGGAGCCAGGGTGGCACCATCAGGACAAACTGCCTGGACTGTTTGGACAGAACTAACAGCGTCCAAGCCTTCTTTGCCCTGGAGGTACAGTAAGGGGAGGGGGCAACAAACGAAAGGGTCCATTTTGGAGGATAATCATCACGTGGCCGCGTCTTTCAGATGCTGGCCAAGCAGCTGGAGGAAATGGGCCTGACGGAGAAACCTCAGCTGGTGGCCCGCTTCCAGGAGGTGTTCAGGACCATGTGGTCGGCCAACGGCGACTCGGTCAGCAAGATCTACGCGGGCACCGGTGCCCTGGACGGCAAGGCCAAGGTGGTGCACCCGCACGGGGCTCACGCCGATGTCTTGAAAGAGCGCCGCCGTGCCGTGTGCATTCTCGCGTGCTCTCTCTTAACTCTCGCGTGTGTCGTGTGCCGTCTCTTTCTGCCGCCCTGCGGGACGCTCTGCACGTGCGGTAAGTTCCCCCAAATTCCACACATTTGAGTTTTTGTGGCGGGA
>NW_017804842.1:136507-138500 GCF_001891065.2 Hippocampus comes
CCCCCCCCCCCCCCCCACACACACACACACACACACACAAAACATTTCAAAAGGTTCACAGGGCTTTTACATAATGTCTCATTTTTTTCCCTTTTTTTTTTTTGTTTGCCTCCATCCCATTTGTGTGAAAAGCATTGTCATGTGTTGTCAGTGGACACAGCCCCCATGAGTAGTTGTTGATGATTCCCCCCCGTCATTTTCTTTGATTTCATCTTTGAATATGCACAGTAGAATCGAAGAGCCAGTCCAGGAAGTGTATCCCCAATGCTTGCGTGCACACACTCATTTGGGCAACCCCACTTTTTGTGCAGCCTCCCCCAGGGTGCTGCTGGGCATGTGCCAGAACCACCGCAAGTACACGCGGCCCAAGCAGATCCGAGTGTGCGTGGGCACGTGGAACGTCAACGGCGGCAAGCAGTTCCGCAGCATCGCCTTCCGCAACCAGACGCTCAACGACTGGCTGCTGGACGCCCCCAAGATCGCCGGGCACCCCGAGTTCCAAGGTGCCCCGGACGTCATTTTTAACGTTTGCCTTTGCGGTGCGGTGCGGCGCCCTTGTCCTAATCTGTCTCCGCTTTCCAGACAGCAAAGCCAACCCCGTTGATATTTTTGCCATCGGCTTTGAGGAAATGGTGGAGCTGAACGCCGGAAACATCGTCAGCGCCAGGTACGTGCGGGCGGACCCGGAGAAAAGTACAGTCAACTCACCCGGGGGGGGGGGCTTTCACACACCTTAATTTTTCCCTACTTCTGTCGTGTTTGAACATCAAATCCATTCCTAACGTGTGATTTTTGTAGGAGCCAGGGTGGCACCATCAGGACAAACTGCCTGGACTGTTTGGACAGAACTAACAGCGTCCAAGCCTTCTTTGCCCTGGAGGTACAGTAAGGGGAGGGGGCAACAAACGAAAGGGTCCATTTTGGAGGATAATCATCACGTGGCCGCGTCTTTCAGATGCTGGCCAAGCAGCTGGAGGAAATGGGCCTGACGGAGAAACCTCAGCTGGTGGCCCGCTTCCAGGAGGTGTTCAGGACCATGTGGTCGGCCAACGGCGACTCGGTCAGCAAGATCTACGCGGGCACCGGTGCCCTGGACGGCAAGGCCAAGGTGGTGCACCCACACGGGGCTCACGCCGATGTCTTGAAAGAGCGCCGCCGTGCCGTGTGCATTCTCGCGTGCTCTCTCTTAACTCTCGCGTGTGTCGTGTGCCGTCTCTTTCTGCCGCCCTGCGGGACGCTCTGCACGTGCGGTAAGTTCCCCCAAATTCCACACATTTGAGTTTTTGTGGCGGGACGGGATGAGAGACTTTTCTTCTTCTGTGGTTTTTATTTGATTGGAGGAATCCTTTCTTTTCTCCTGATGAGGAATTCCGATCGTCAGAAATGGAGGCGTGCTGCTTTGATTGCAGTGATTCCCCAACCCCTGTCAGTTATCCAATTTCTGTCAAATTTACACACTCAGCCAAAATGTATTTATTCAATTTCACTTGCACGGTTGGAAAATCACTGATCGCCAACAAGTACTTGGTTCCTCTGTCGATACCAGCCACATACGGTGACAGGCAGAACAATTCTGTGTGTGTGTGTGTCTGCCTGTTCCCAGTCGGTCAAGCACACTCGGCTTTGGTGGATAGTGAGCAGTTCTTAAATTAAACAACAACAAATAATCTTCGAAACTGTCCGTTGCTTTTTGCGTCACTTTTGTTTGGTGGTGTGCCGTGAAATGTGTCCCATTTATACGATATGTGTTGATTCTCAAACCAACCGAAATAGTGGCCGGTGTCAAATAACCAGCCGCGATCTCCTTCAGGCGGGAAAGCTGAAAGACGGCGCTCGCTCGGTGACCAGGACCATCCAGAACAACTTCTTCGACAGCTCCAAGCAGGAGGCCATCGACATCCTGCGCCTGGGCTCCACGCTCAACAGCGACCTGGCCGACAAAGCGCGGGCCTTGCTCACCACCTCCAGCCTCTACGGTAAGTCCATCGGCTCC
>NW_017804842.1:139200-141216 GCF_001891065.2 Hippocampus comes
CCATGCGCTCAACGACTGGCGGCTGGACGCCCCCAAGATCGCCGGGCACCCCGAGTTCCAAGGTGCCCCGGACGTCATTTTTAACGTTTGCCTTTGCGGTGCGGTGCGGCGCCCTTGTCCTAATCTGTCTCCGCTTTCCAGACAGCAAAGCCAACCCCGTTGATATTTTTGCCATCGGCTTTGAGGAAATGGTGGAGCTGAACGCCGGAAACATCGTCAGCGCCAGGTACGTGCGGGCGGACCCGGAGAAAAGTACTGGGGCGCAAAGCCGCCCAGCGCAAAATCATCAGAACTGGGACGAAGCCTCATGATTCATCTTAGCAAGACATTTTGGACTGCTGCAACTTTGGGGAGGTTCCTTTTCTGTTTCCGGTTCACAAAGCAAAATCCTCTGCGTTTAGTTTTACGTACACGAGGAATGCGGCCCAAGAAGTATTTTCACGGTCACAAATCTCCTCATAGTTGAACTTGCCGCTCTACTTTTCTAAAATTGGTGTACAAGCCAAACTTGGGTTCTCTTTTATTTCCTGTCTGAGGTTTTCTTATTATCGGGACCTGTTTATGGGGTAAATTAGTCAGGAGGTATGCAGAATGCCAGCACTCTACTTTTTGTTTTTGATTTGCGCAAACCCAAATCCACAGCACCACCAACCAGAAGCTGTGGGCCGCCGAGCTGCAGAAGAACATCTCGCGGAACCACAAGTACGTGCTGCTGGAGGCGGAGCAGCTGGGGGGGTGTTGAAGTGATTTGCCCCACTTGACATGGCAACGTGTCTTGGGAATGTGTTGCTCCCAAGCAGTGGTTCTCGGTGTACTCACGGCGAGGCAGAACAATTCAGTGTGTGTGTGTCTGCCTGTTCCCAGTCGGTCAAGCACACTCGGCTTTGGTGGATAGTGAGCAGTTCTTAAATTAAACAACAACAAAAAAATCGTAGAAACTGTCCGTTGCTTTTTGCGTCACTTTTGTTTGGTGGTGTGCCGTGAAATGTGTCCCATTTATACGATATGTGTTGATTCTCAAAGCAACCAAAATAGTGGTCGGTGTCAAATAACCAGCCGCGATCTCCTTCAGGCGGGAAAGCTGAAAGACGGCGCTCGCTCGGTGACCAGGACCATCCAGAACAACTTCTTCGACAGCTCCAAGCAGGAGGCCATCGACATCCTGCGCCTGGGCTCCACGCTCAACAGCGACCTGGCCGACAAAGCGCGGGCCTTGCTCACCACCTCCAGCCTCTACGGTAAGTCCATCGGCTCCTCCTCCTCACCTGGGATGAGCTTTGTCCGGGCCGCCGTCACGTCGGCCTGACGTTTCGTCTAACGGGACTTTCTCTTCCTTCTCTCCACGCTGCGCTCTGTTAGTCACTGAGCCCGTCTTGCAGTCAGGTACGGTACCTGAGTACCCCTGAAGTGTATCCACCTTGTCCTCCACTTTCACCTCATATGTGCTTGGTCTTTCAAGGAGCCATATTGTGCCCCCCCCCCCTGCCTCCCACACACACACACACAAAACATTTCAAAAGGTTCACAGGGCTTTTACATAATGTCTCATTTTTTTCCCTTTTTTTTTTATTTTTGCCTCCATCCCATTTGTGTGAAAAGCATTGTCATGTGTTGTCAGTGGACACAGCCCCCATGAGTAGTTGTTGATGATTCCCCCCCGTCATTTTCTTTGATTTCATCTTTGAATATGCGCAGTTGAATCAAAGAGCCAGTCCAGGAAGTGTATCCCCAATGCTTGGGTGCACACACTCATTTGGGCAACCCCCTTTTTGCGCAGCCTCCCCCAGGGTGCTGCTGGGCATGTGCCAGAACCACCGCAAGTACACGCGGCCCAAGCAGATCCGAGTGTGCGTGGGCACGTGGAACGTCAACGTGCACACACTCATTTGGGCAACCCCACTTTTTGTGCAGCCTCCCCCAGGGTGCTGCTGGGCATGTGCCAGAACCACCGCAAGTACACGCGGCCCAAGCAGATCCGAGTGTGCGTGGGCACGTGGAACGTCAACGGCGGCACGC
>NW_017804842.1:141637-147376 GCF_001891065.2 Hippocampus comes
CTCATAGTTGAACTTGCCGCTCTACTTTTCTAAAATTGGTGTACAAGCCAAACTTGGGTTCTCTTTTATTTCCTGTCTGAGGTTTTCTTATTATCGGGACCTGTTTATGGGGTAAATTAGTCAGGAGGTATGCAGAATGCCAGCACTCTACTTTTTGTTTTTGATTTGCGCAAACCCAAATCCACAGCACCACCAACCAGAAGCTGTGGGCCGCCGAGCTGCAGAAGAACATCTCGCGGGACCACAAGTACGTGCTGCTGGCGTCGGAGCAGCTGGTGGGCGTGTGCTTGTTCGTCTTCATCCGCCCGCAGCACGCGCCCTTCATTAGGTACGCTTTTCAAACCCTTGCGCATTTTTCCCTCTTCAGATTTTCATTGAAAGAAGAATGGAAATAACAGTGGTGTTGAAGTGATTTGTCCCACTTGACATGGCAATGTGTCTTGAGAATGTGATGCTCCCAAGCAGTGGTTCTCGGTGTACTCACGGCGCGCAGGCTCCCTCTCGTGGTACAACAAAGTATGACTGAGTTCAGGACATCGGCATTTAGTTTTCAAGAACCACTCGTTGTTTCTCTCAGTACACTTTGGGAATTGTCTTCAAATTGTGTGTTTCATTTGTGTATTGGATGTGAAAACGGAGGCAAAGTTTACTTTTTGCAGTGTTGGATTCTATGAAAATGAATAACCAAAAGGTTTTTTTTTTGTTTGTTTTTCATTTTTGAATTGCCATTTGAAAATAGAAGAATAGAACGATACACAGCTTGGCAGTTCATTCTCTTGTGCGCATCACGCAGGGACGTGGCGGTGGACACGGTGAAAACGGGCATGGGCGGCGCCACGGGCAACAAAGGGGGCGTGGCCATCCGCCTGCTCTTCCACACCACCAGCATCTGCTTCGTGTGCTCGCATTTCGCTGCGGGACAGTCGCAGGTCAAGGAGAGGAACGACGACTACAACGAGATCACGCGCAGGCTCAGCTTCCCCATGGTGGGAACGCCAGCACAAAGTTTCAAAGGGGCACGGGCAACATTTGTCATTCTTTGGCGCGTCGTCCCCCTCCAGGGTCGCCTTCTCTACTCTCACGACTACGTTTTCTGGTGCGGCGACTTCAACTACCGCATCAACCTGCCCAACGAGGAGGTGAAGGAGCTGATCAGGCAGCAGAACTGGGACGCGTTGACGGCCGGCGACCAGCTCTTTGACCAGAAGAATGCCGGAATGGTACGTCGTCGATTCCCAACAGTCGGTTTGTTTGGACCGACTGCTTTTGTCCAATCGCAGTTCGGCCTCGGTGTGTTGCCGTGTCCGTGTAATCTGTCCGAGGGGCTTGCTTCACAGTCACCGGGTCTTGCTTCGAAATAGGACTCTTTCTTTATCCGGTCGCACTTCGGATTTGCCGAGAGGGCCTTTGATGATGTCATCATTTTTCCATCCTCTGATTGGATTGGTTGGTTTCAGCAAGCAAGCCCTTCCACATTCTTGAGCGATTCCAACCTAATACCCTTCCAGAAAAACCTTCTGAGTAATAATCCCAAATGAGGCCAGATTTGACACATTGACCACCTCCTGAACGCGTTATCCGGAGAGCATCATCAATTGCCAAAGTCCGCGTTGCATGATTCAATGAAAGCACATTTGCGATTGTGGGGGTTCTCAAACGCTACATCTGACGTGTAGGCGGTTGCGCTCTGGCACTCAATGATGTTCACGTCCTCTTTGCGCATTTTCTGGCCGTTTCGACCACGAGTCACAAAAAGGCCTCTTTGTGGCTCAGGTCTTCCGGGGATTCATTGAGGGCAAGCTGGACTTTGCGCCCACGTACAAGTACGACCTTTTCTCCGAAGACTACGACACCAGCGAGAAGTGCCGCACGCCCGCCTGGACCGATCGAATCCTCTGGAAGCGCAGGAAGTGGAACTTTAACAAAACAGGTACACACACACACACACACACACACACACACACACACATACATATACACACATATACATATGAGTACTTTGAAATGTTTGTGGATAGCTGAGGAGATGAACGTGGTGGGCGCGGTGTCGACGTCAGCCGAGTACGAGGATGACGCGGATTACCCCTGGAGCCCCGGGACCCTCAAGTATTATGGCAGGGCCGAGCTCAAGACCTCAGACCACAGGTGGGTGCCATCTAATCAGTCCTTCCAGAATTTTGCAGAAGTTGTTTTTTGTTGTTGATGAGATTGTCGCTTGATTTCAGCGCAGCATTTTATGAAAATTGGGGTCCCCCACCCCCCCCTGCCCCTAGAAACTCCTGTAGAAGCACAGGAAGTAAAACTTTAAAAACACAGACACACACACACACACACACACACACATACATATACACACATATACATATGAGTACTTTGAAATGTTTGTGTATAGCTGAGGAGATGAACGTGGTGGGCGCGGTGTCGACGTCAGCCGAGTACGAGGATGACGCGGATTACCCCTGGAGCCCCGGGACCCTCAAGTATTATGGCAGGGCCGAGCTCAAGACCTCAGACCACAGGTGGGTGCCATCTAATCAGTCCTTCCAGAATTTTGCAGAAGTTGTTTTTTGTTGTTGATGAGATTGTCGCTTGATTTCAGCGCAGCATTTTATGAAAATTGTTGTAGAAAAAAGTTAATAGCGCTCTCTTACATTTGACAGCGATCTGTGCTAATCTACCGATCTGCTTGTAGGCCGGTGGTGGCTGTCATGGACGTGGACATCCTGGAGGTGGACCCGGAGGCCCGGCACCAGGTCTACAAGGACGTCATCGCGCTGCAAGGCCCCCCCGACGGCACGGTCCTGGTCTCCCTGTGCTCGTCGGGACCTGACGACTACTTTGACGACGCGCTCATCGACGAGCTTCTCGACAAGTTTGCCAACTTTGGCGAGGTCATCCTCATCAGGTGAGCCCAACGGTACCTTCATTATGACCTTCGGTATTGAATTTCATTCGAAGAAACCCAGTCGCATAACCTCAAGAGCGCTCGCATGATTCATGTATTTAGATTTGTTGAGGAGAAGATGTGGGTGACGTTCCTGGAGGGTTACTCTGCTCTGGCTGCTTTGTCCCTCAGCGCGTCGACTGTAAGTTACCCACCACGGTCAATATGTGCACATGTTTTCTTTGATCAACAGAGATTCGTGTATCCCGAAATATCGTCCCTTTAAATATTAGCTTGAAGTCCAAATACATGAGGAAAAACTATACGCATGACATTTTTTTGTTCTACCTGGTGTTACCTACTCGATCAGACATTTGCTCGGTTTGGACTCAATTCACAAAGATGGAAAAACGTGATCCTATTCAAGTGGACTACACGCAGCCTCGGCCTCCTCGCAGGTTCTGGGCAAGGTGTTGGACATCCGCCTGAAGAGTCCCGGCTGGATCAAAAGCCTGGAGGAGGAGATGAGCGTGGAGCGCATCTGCGGCAGCATCCCCACCTCGGCCAGCTCCACCCTGCTGGCCGAGGACGCCGACATGGGCGACGACGACGACTACGACATGGAGGGCGACGTGGACGAGGAGGTGGAGGCCGTCCTTCCGCAGCACCTGCAGCCTTGCGCCGGCTCGGCGCCGGGCTGGTCGCCGCAGCCTTCGCCGCGGGCCAGCCCCTGCGCCTCCCCCACCCACGGAGAGGCGCCGCCGCCGCCGCCCGGCAGGCCCGGACGCGCCGCTCAACCGGCCCGGCCAACTCAAGGTAAGCTTTCTCGTGTTGTACGGTGGCGCCTTGACGCGCGAGTGAGACAAATCACAGGGTTTCTCAAAACATGCGGCATCGTGGCATCGGAGGACCGGATATTTTAAACACGAAACGCGTGACAGTAGCACGGTATACTGTCAGGCGTACGGACTTCATCCTCTGTGCTGTTACAACTGCGGGTCACTCACTTACTTGGTGTCATCGTGAAAGTCGTCTTTGTCTGTATGACTCGATTCGACTGCCCCTAGTCAATCCCGAGTCACCTTCTCGGGAAGCAGCAGCGACATTCCCAATGGCCGAGTCACCTTCTCGGGAAGCAGCAGCGACATTCCCTTCACACACACACACGCACGCACACGCACGCATGTATAGATTTGGGCTCAGTATTGAACACTGTTCACATTTAAGATTGTCAACTGTTTTTGGGACACGCCCACTCTTATCCAGAGTTGTATTCGTTTCGGCATTTTTCTTTTGTTTTTAAGCATAACTTAATTGGAAGCAAGTGTGTTCGTTTGCAAGTTATTTTTTTTTTTTTTTTGAAAATGTTTTGTTTTAGTTGACACTTGATTGGTTGTAGTATTCCTTTTTATCATTTTTCTGTTGATTAGAAAAAACAAAGACATCAAGGTATTGTATTGCGCAGTCAAAAATTCAACAACAATATTTTTCAAACAACCAAGTACTTGGATGGTGCTTCTTCTACCGTCTCCTCCCTCAGTCATCCATCCACCAACCAAATGCAGGAGCACAGTTTGGGTCGTTTTCGTTTCTCCCCCACAAAAATGAACCTTGCTCTTGACACCCCTGCGCGATGTCAATAAAGACGTATTGCATTGGATCGTTGGAAGATATGAGCGAGCTAGGCGCGAGGCCCCCTTGGTCGGGAAGGGGCCCCATTGTATTTGCGCGGCGCGTGGCTAAAAGAGACGACGGGCGGGAGCCAGCAGAGCAAGAGTTGACTCTGAACGCCGAGGGCCTTTATGCTCAAGGAAGAGGAGCCTGAGGTGGCCACACATGCCGAGCGCTCGGCTGGAAAGACCCTCCTCAACTGTATTGAAGAGCCGGACAAGCAAAACCCTCCCTGTGGACCACCAAGTAAGCACCATTCTTTGCTTTTTCATTTTGTGGGGGCTTGTTTTGGTAACCACGCTCTCGGTGATGGATGATTGTCCACAATAGCCGTCGACGATTCTTTTATTTGTCAATTATTGCAACTTGGGAGAAATTGCCTGTGATGACTTGTTGCATCACAAGGCTCGTTGCGCACGGCGAGCTCACATAGCCGGTGATGCCACGAGACTTTGTAGTTTCTATGATGAGGCAAATCCGAAAGGATGACATTGCGAGATCAAAAACGCTGTTGGCGGCGAGCCCAGCGTTGGCTTCGAAAGGCAAACGGCGACGAAGCGGTTGATGCTTTGACCAAGAAGCGCAGAGACGCCGCCGGTACGATGACCGCTGTTTGACGGAAAAAGGGGCGCCCTCCAGCAAAATGTCCAATTCTTGTCTGCCGAGCCGTCTTAATGCTCATTCCAATTTGTCTTTTGTCTCAGGTTCAAGTTGGGAGCCAAACCTCGACGTCATCGTCGTCTTGAGAAAAGCGCAGACAGCGATGCAACAACCAGTGCACCAAAGGTGGAAGACGTGCATGCCAAATGCGCTTCGACATGGTCTGTGCTTGCCGCAACATTCGATCCTCTCGTCCGCCTTTGCGGCCTCCTGCTCCTGTTGAAACGTGTTGAATAAATTGTGACTCCCATCAAAATCGTTGTTGTTTGCAACTGTTGACCTGTGACTGCATCTCACGTATCCCACTTTGCGCACTTCACTGGCTTCCAATGACAAAAAAAGGTCCTAAAATACAATTGGGGGAGGGAAAAAAAACTGTCGGCTTAGATCTGAAGTTGCTGAAAAGATGAAGGAGTTGAAAGTACAAAACCGCCCTCTTGCTTTGTGTCACACACACAAGCAGTTCCATTTTCGGTCCCGAGGAACTTGTGTTTTTTAAATCAACTTCTTGCTGAGAAAAAAAC
>NW_017804842.1:147430-165255 GCF_001891065.2 Hippocampus comes
CTGCTACTGGCGATAGCGGTCGTCCCGACGTCGCCGGCGCCCACGCAGACCCTGATGGCGCCGCCTTTGTGGTTTTCTCCAGAATCTTCCCCCTCGAGCAGGCGTGATCAGCGTGCCTCCGCAGGCTCGTCCCTCTCCTCCGCTCCACCCCGGAGCTCCCCGCCCCGCCCCCGACGTGCACCCGGGGGCCCCTCGACCCAACGCCGACGCCCACCCCGGGGCCCCTCGACCAGTACCCGCTGCCGCGGCTAAAGCGGCTGATCTTTCTCTAGGTGGGGATCTGTTTGTTTTGTTTTGTTTTTTCTCTCCCCTTCTCTGCCGCCTGATGTATTGAGGTGAAGCTCACTTCCACGGTTCAGGGCCCGCGCTCCCGACGGTGCCCCCTGCCGTGAGGCCGTCGGTCCCGGCGCCCATGCAACCACAACCCGCCGGCCCGGCCCAGCCGCAGCTGCCTCCCCCCATGCTGCCGACACCTGCCGCCGCCCCCGCGCAGACGCTGGCCTCCCCGAAGCCGCCGCCCCGTTCCCGCTCGCATCACGCCCTGCCGTCAGATGCCGCCAAGGGCGACTCGGCCACGCAGGTTGGTGACCACGCCGTTTTTTTTTGGGCGGGGGCGGTTCCTCTCCCTTCCAGTTCTGAGAAAACTGAGCTTTTCTTTCTCGCTTTTCCTCACAAGCCGAATGTCTTCTTCTGGCTTTTGTCTCTCTTGTGACTCATTTGTCCTTTCTCTCACAAGCCGGACAAGCCGTCGGGGTGACAGGTACTTCACGTCTCTCCTCCGTAGCGCATCTACACCCCGCCTCCCCTTTTTTTGTCGCCATGTCCTCCTTAGTTTCCTTTCTGCCAACACAAGGACGGAATGTGTACCTTTCATACGTGCTGAGATCCTCCTTTTCGCTGATTTCATTCATCTGTGCCAGTGTTCCATTGTGCTTGTGGCTTGAGGGCTCCCCGCGGGGTGCGCCAGTCTTGTAAAGCCACTTTCCACCAGGCAGTCGCGACCTCCTTTTTGTGGACAGTCTTCCCAAGCGTGATGGGTCTCACAGTCCGCATTCCACCCGGCGTTTCAATTTGTTCCTTTTTTTTTCCGGGCAGCCTCACCCAACGGAGACTTGTGTCAGTTTGAACCCTATTTTTGGGCACACTTAGCACGCGCAGTGGTCAGGGCCAGCAAAAAATGCTGCCCGGTTACCATCAGGTGGTAGTTCAGCATGGACCTCCTTTTTTGGGCAGCCTGAGCAACTGCGGTGGTCGGGAAAGGCCAGGCAGCTTCAGTTCTACAGCGCATTTCCTACACGAGATAGCTCAGCGTGTTTCATAGTTCCAAATGCCACATTCGAAAGCAATTCCAAACAAGAATCTTAAGACCTTGCTGATCGCCAGAGTCAAGCTGGTCTGACAGTCCTTTGCATTTTGGTCTCCCTCTTCTTGACACACCTTCCCAAAGTTTAGAACTGGACTGGTGGAAACGTGGTCCCAGAAAGGTCAACCGCTGTTGTAAAGTATCGGGACCGTGATTGAGGTTGTCTTTGTGTGACAGACGAACGGACTGAACGGCGTCCAATCCAAGCCCAAGGCCCCGGACGCCCTCGACTTCCTGCCTTCGCAGCAGAGCTCCCGATCCCTGACCCGCGGCTCCTCCCTGAGGAGTCCGCCCTCCGTCCCCGCCTCGTTGTCGTCCTCGATGTCCGCCGCCCTTCTTCTCCCGCCGCCGCCGCCGCCCGCAATGCCTCGCAGTCGCTCGCAGGAGACCCTGCGCACCTCCCCGAACCCTTTATCCGCAGAGCCGCTCCCCGCCCGGCCCTGCAGCACCAACCCGTTTACGGGCCGGCGCGACTGGGCGCCTCTCGTCCCCACCGTCCCCGCCGCGGTTGGCCCGCAACGCCTGTCCCGGGGCGCGTCCCTGATCACACCCTCGTCGGTCATGCAGACCGTCCCGCCGCCCCGCCGCCAGCCCCCGAATTGGGTTACTTTCAACGACGACTTCCCGCTTCCGGCCGTACCCGCCGCCAAGCCCCCCGGCTCCGCCGCCGTCGCCGAACCGGACTGGTTAACGAAAGCCGTTGCCCCCTCGGGCCCTCCTCCTGAGTTTAACCTCTTCCCCGAGCCGGACTGGTTAACCCCCGCCCCGGCTTTCCACGCGCACCGGGCTAAAACTCTGCCCCCCAACACGACCCTCTTCCCCGAACCGGATTGGTTAAGCGCCATGCCGACCCTTCCTCCTCCGCCTGTCCCATCGCGCTCTGGGGCCGCTGCCCCCAAACACCCTGACGGATCTGGTCCCGGCTGCCTCCTCTTTGCCAGAGAGCCAACTGAACGCTGATCTCAAGACATCTATCTGTGGATCCATGACGTATACATATGTACACAGTATATTTGTCTGTTCGTGTGAGAGTATTTAAGACGAGCTAAAACGTGTGCGCTCTCATCTTCCACTTTAGTCCCTCGATTTTAAAAAAAACAAACAGATCTATATATTATGAGCCGTGGCGCCTGTGCAATATCAACGTCAGTTTCTGTGCTTCCCAACATTTCCAGTAATGCCTTGATGTAAGAGTTGCAACTCATCTTTCCTCATTGAAATGAATGCTCAAGTTCCAGCACCTCAAAAAAATGTCCTATTTTTTCACAAGGAATATTGTCTTTACTGTGTATACACAGTAGTAACGTTCGCTCCCCACAAATCCTGAAAAAAAGAAAATGCAAGCACAAAACATGACTGTCTCATGTTTTGTCCTTTTTTGTTTTATTGGCAGTTAGCAAACCAACTAAATGGCGAATGAGCGCAACCATCTGAAACTGTCCTTGCACCGCAAGGAAACCAAAGAGAATTGACCGTGGCCGGAAGTTGTGAACGTTGCTGGCGTATTTCAAGGACATACAAATCATCCAGGTGATGGCTGATATCTCAAAAAGCGCCCCAAGTCAAATGCACTCGTACCTCAAGGCTCCATTGTATACTGAAATGAGGACCTCTTTCGCGAGTTGATGTGACACGCTGGTCAGCGTGACCTTCTGCCACCTCGTTGAAGTGAATGGAAATGTTTTGCCTATCACAATACATCGCTGGCATCGATGAGCAAACATGTCACTATTGTGTGTGTGCCCCCCCCCCAAAAAAAAAATGTTTAATTGCATATAGATGCCACAAGATGATGACAGCGCATACAATCGGAGCATACAACAGTACTGGCAGGCACGACCGGAGCGCAGTTGGGGGGCTTGCTCTGCTTCTTCCCGTTCATAATCACGCGGCATGTCGAGCTCAGTGCTGCCCGGCATGTTGTGGCACAAACTGAAGGCGCGCAGCTTCAATTTTGGACTTGTAAATAATGGCTGATAAACAATTGCTTAAAAATCTGTGATATGCCATAACGGACACAACAAGCTCAACATCTCCAATGTCTATGCGCACTTGTGCAATATCAGTGTGGGGTCAGGGGTCACGCTGCGCTCACGCTCCTCATGAATGTATTGAATTGAATTGAATACAACTTTATTGTCAAATGTGCTGTACAGCACAGATGAAATTTCTTCCCTCTCAACATAATATGCCATGCCGTTCTGAGTCTGCCACTGTTGCAGTGTACATACATAGTTGTTTGTGTAGAAAACCCTACATCCCACTTATGGATTTCCTTGTCTCCCCGTCAAGACAAGTGTTTGTGTGTGTGTGTGGGTGTGCGTGTGAGAATAATGTCGTATGTTGGGGATGTGAGACGCGACACAAAGGGCACATTCTTCATTTTGGACTTCAAACTCCAGCCAACTCTTGGATACGTGGTAAAAACTGTGGCGTGATGTGTACTGTGTACAGGGTGCTTTTATTTTTGTGCACGTCATAATTCAGTGTTGTGCAATTGTTTGAACCTGCAACAGGACGTGACTTAATTTTCAGGCCCTTCAGTTTGAAACCATGTGAACCGTCTGGGTTCTCCACAAATATAACCCAATATTGACGTCAAACGTGAATGAAAGCCAGCAAATTGTGGTGTTCAATTCCAAATCTCCATTCACTGCTCTGAAAGGCATCCATTTTGTGTGGAGTAGGGAAAAAAATCGATATAAATATCTATGTATCCTAGTATCTCCAAGCCAGCAGCATTTTTGTGTCGTATTGAGATTTTACAGGCCACAAACTGGCTGCCTTTGTGAGGTCAGTGTCCTCCCTCTCGAGTTTTTAGTAATCATAGTAATAACTGAGTCTGTGCTCGTGAACATAATCTATATGTATTCAAACATGAAGCAGCAATTCGTGTTTATCTCCGTGAATATTCCATATTTAAAGGGCACAGCCGCTAGCACCTTTATGTATAAAGGCAGTTTATGTTGTGTGTATGAAACAAAATAAAACTGAAACCGAATGGTGCTTGTGTTTACTTTTGGCGAGCAGTTTAATCTGCAGTTTCACCATTTGCCACTGGGTGACAGCAGTACCGCGCCGCCCATTTTGACCTGTGGTTTGTACTTCGACGACGAAGAAGAACCCGGAAGTGCTCCACCAATACGAGTCGACCCAAACACGAGTTGCTAAGTCACCAGATGTCAACAAACGTGAACGTCTTGAGTGACCCCGCGGCTTTTCGGTCGTCTTTTGCTCGTCAGCAGGTACGTTAGCCTCACTAAAACGAGCTAAAATCTATGTTGATGCCGCTGGATCGCTTTTGGAATGTAACCCGAGCAGTACGCCGTTATAAATGTCTTCCTCTTTCAGTGTACTTCGTAAAAGTGCCTGCGCGGTCGCGACATCACAAGGGTCTTTCGGTGCCCAAACCTGCGGGCGCTTTGCGTCATGAAAATGTCTCTGTCAGCCGAACACATGATTTCAAATTAATAAAAATCATTAGACGTTATCGATGAGTTTATTCAATTGATTCCCTTATTTCCATTCCTTATATGCATTTATTAAACCAATTGAACTAATTTTATCGCGGATGAATGGCTCTACTCTATTGCAACTGGTCTGTCGGGATGCAAATTAACTTTAAAACGTCATGATTTATAACAGTCGTTCACTACGTACAAGTCAGTGTGGACCCGTCAATAAAATAAAGGTTGGATGATTTTATCTTACAAGTGTGGAATGTGACATTTATAACGTTTTAGCAAGGCCTTATAAAGTTGTGTAAATGTTGTTGTTCTTTTTCTGGGAACTCCGAAGCCGATACGTGAGCGAGCGACCGAAAGCGGGTTTTTAGCTTTAGCCCTTCGCTCGTTCTCGAACCTTCGTCACGCCCTCGACGGCCGTCACGATGCGTTGTTTACGTGGCATTTGCCCCCTCACACCCCGTGTGTCCAACATTGTAGATTTTCTTTTCTCTTTCTGTGTTATTATCTTTTTTTTCTTTGGGCAAGAGAAGATTTTGCTTTCAGGATGGTTATTCTGCACGTGAAGCGCGGGGACGAGAGCCACTTCCTGTTCAGCGCCGGCGTGCAAGAGGCAGTCGACGTACTCGTGCGCGACATCACCGCCATTTTCAACGGGAGGCTTAAAGTTGGCCGAATCTGCGCAGGCAAGAAACTTTCAACTTCAAAGAATCCTCATGGAATTATTGAAGTTAAAAATCACTTTATTGCAACAGTAGATTGAATGAATTCGATTCGATTCATTAGATTCACTTAAATGGTCACTGTACAGCATATATGTAAATATAAAAAATGTGTTAAAAGTGAATGATTTTCATTGATCACGGTGGGCTTGGAATGGTAGCAGCTCCCCCGTTGAAAAAGCGGGAAATGTCTCCTTTAAGGGCACTTGCTTCTGGTTGCAGAGATGGCCGAGCTGGCAGAACACGGCGTCACGCTGCCGCCTAACATGCAAGGGCTAACGGACGAGCAGCTGGTGGACCTGAAGCTGAAGGATGAGTGGGAGGACAAGTGCGTGCCCAGCGGGGGCGCCGTCTTCAAGAAGGACGACATCGGCCGGCGCAACGGACATGGTGAGCAGACGGACGTTTTTGAGCTCTTCGACTTTCAGGACACAAAGATAACGCCCTCCTCTGCTCTCCCCCGATGGCTAAGGCACACGCTTCACCGGAAGGAGAAGCACAAACTTGTTTAAACAATTTGTAGCGGAAGTTAACATGTATTTATTTTGTATTTCCAGTTTTTCCCCCCTTTGGGGACCGAATTGTTTTTTTGGACTGGTTTGTGTGACGGATGACGGACTCGTGTTTTCTTTGCGTCAGCTCCCAATGAGAAAATGAAAGCCGTGCTACTCAAAACGGTGGACGAGGCGAAGGCCCTCATCTCCAAAGTAAGTCCGCACATGAATTGCGACTGCGTCCAACCCCCGATGTCGATGCAACTGCGTGTGGTCGGTCCCCTCGGAAGAAACAAGTGGAAGTCAACGTGTGCGTGACCATGGCCATGGTGAAGGAAGCCCTGGCACAGCTGCGGGGGGCCGTCATGATCGCGTACCCCATGGGGCTGCCTCCTCACGACCCCATCCGCATGGAGCTGGAGGACCGCGAGGACCTGTCGGGGACGCAGGTGAGCCCAACGGGGCGGATTTGGGGAATCGATGATTTCACCCATTTTCTCATCGATGAATTGAGTCATTGGATACAAATGGCTTTCGCTTGGTCAAACAGTAAATTGCGCATGTGAGGTGCAGGTTTTTATTCATCCACTTGGGGTCACCAGGCTCATGCTCGACACTGTGATATCTGCGACTTTGAGTGTGCGTGACTTTGAAAGGCGAGGCCTGGCCCCGTGAGTGATATGGGCGCCAGCGAAAGAAAGTGTAGAATTAGCCCAACGTGAGCTCACATTAGCGGTTGATCGCTTCGAAGCGGAAATTTCGCTCCCAACATTTTTGTGGATAAATTGCGCATGTGAGGTGCAGGTTTTTATTCGTCCACTTGGGGTCACCTTGACACTGTGATATCTGCGACTTTGAATGTGCGTGACTTTGAAAGGCGGGGCCTGGCCCCGTGAGTGATGTGAGCGCCAGCGAATGAAAGTGTAGAATTAGCTAAACGTGAGCTCACGTTAGCGGTTGATCGTTTCGAAGCGGAAATTTCGCTCCCAACATTTTTGTGGGGGGTGGGGGATCAAAATTATTTCACTCGTGGTTTCAGTCCAGAATTAAGCAATAAAAGAAATATCTTAAACCAATGATTCTGACCTCACTCGATTTGAAAAGCCACATTTGTTTTGAATAATAACATGGTCATTTGCGGTTTCTATATTTGAAGGCGAAACAGACTTTAGATTCACATTGGAAATGTGATTTGGGGAAATTTATTGTATAGGAAGGCCAAATTGTCAAGCCCTCGGCTTGAGTTGAGACAGGGTCCTCCTCTCCCCTCAGGCATCGCTGCAGGTCCTGGAGGAGTCCGAGTGCCAGCTGTGGTGGGCCGCCAAGGAGATGCAGCGAGGCAAGAAGCTGCAGGACTACATCGGCAAGAACGACAAGACCAAGCTGGTGGTCAAAATCCAGAAGGTGAGAGCGCACAACGCCATGAGCAGCGCCAAAGCTCTTTTTTGGGGGGGCGCCTTGGGGTTTGATTGACAAACGAGGTTCAGACACGCCGAGCGGCGCGCCGCTGACTTCTATTGTAGGTTTGCTGAGACGTCAAAGTTAAAGAGATGGCGAACCCTGTGGCTAAATTGAGGGGCGCAATTTGTGAAGATGTCGTGCTGCTGTTGCCTTGCAGAAAGGACAGGGGGCGCCGGCGAGGGAGCCTCTGGTCACCAATGAGCAGCACAAGCAGATGATGCTGCATTACTACAGGAGGCAGGAGGAGCTCAAGGTCAGCCAAATGTCACAAAACGACCTCAAATGAATAAATGAAAAAGTTGTGTTGACTGCACTTGTTGGGTTCGGGTTTTAGAAATTAGAGGAGGCGGACGACGACAGCTACATGGACTCGGAGTGGTCCGACCGGCAGGCCCTCAAAAGACAATTTCAAGGCCTGACCAACATTAAATGGGGACCCAGGTAACGGTTGTCCACTTGCGCCAATGTTTCATGACGTCTTCCCGCCCATCTCCCCGGCAACGAAAAACCCAACGCCGCACTGCATGGCGTCTCCCCCCGGTCCCGTTTAATAAACTGCTTTTATTTGCTCATCTGCTCCCTGCATCGTCCACTCGATTGTGCAGGACAAGCGTTGACCTTGGGCGGTGCCTTGAGATACAAGTGATGCGGCCTCCAAGTTTTTGGAGACAAGAGCCATCATTCGGCTGATTATTTGTTGTTGAGCACCGTATGGTAGCAGTGAACTCCACTTATCTCACTTGAACAAAAACTGCAGTTTGGCACGGAGAAAAAGAAAACTTTAAGCCGTTTATTGCCGCTGCCAGCAGCAATTGACAGTTGACCTAAAACAACAACAACAAAAACCAAACAAACAAATCACATGCAATTCACCCAACAATGTGCCTTCTGAATGTCCCTGCTAGCTTAATGCTAAGCATAATGGAACACGCCATTGACAGGCTAACAGATAACATTGTTGGTAATCCTGTTATCAGCAATAGATGTTCGAACACAAACGGGGGAGCAACACATGTAGACTATCACCATACTGACAGGACAGCATGTATCAACTGTTACATTTTCCAAATGAGTTATTCAAAATTCTTCACATTACAATATTTCAGATCAGTTTTTCATAAACATTTATTTCAACCTAATTTTTTAAAGCTTCTCTCTCTCTCACAATCGGCCAATTGGTTTTCAAATTTGTTGCTGAAGCCAAATTTGGCTTCTTGTGCCTTGGCAGAGGTCAGTGCTGCACCAAGTGACTTGAAACGCTTCTTCCCATTTGACATTTTTGCCTTTGTGAGTGTCATCACATTGCTTTGAGTCTCGTTTCTCAGCATCACTTGAAGTCCACATGCATCTCCAGCTGGGAGTCGAGCGCCGCCTAGAAATGCCAGAAAGGGTCAAAGGAAGAAACGTTTTTTTCATTTTCAGTTGACCCACCAGATTTGGGTACAAATCACCCCCCCCCCAAAAAAAGTAATAATTGAGCAGGGGAATGGAAAAATTCTTGGGAGCCACACACTTACCAGTTCTCTTTTAGCCTCTTCGATTTTGACTCGAGCGAGAGACGGGCTCTGCGTGGGAAAAATGGTTAAGAGCACATGAAATTGAAGTCAAGCGAGAGAGAGCACGTTGTTTAGAGTCGAGCACGTGCGTAAAGGGCCGGTAAACCAAAGGTAAACAAACCGCGCTGAGGTCCACGAAAGGCTCCAGATTCTTCTTGAGGGACCCGATTTGCTTTTTGAGCGCGTTCACTTCCTGTTTGGAGCAACACAGCAGGAAGTGAAAGCTCTGCAGTTTGATGTCGTCACTTGCGCTCTCACCTCCGAGAGTCCCACCAGTGCGCCATGGCTGAGCGACTCCTTCATGTTCCTGGAAGCCAGCTGAGCCTGACCAAGTCAAATGACAACAACAAACATTTGGACACGAAAAAGACGCCAGCATAATTCGTAAAATGGGGGCGGGGGCTGTCTTGATCTTTGTCAATGTTGCTGCTCAATGAGCTTGCTACCTCGTGGGCCTCCCGTCTGCTCTGGATTTCTTTGGCCTTGGCCTGGACAAAGTCCATGTTGAGCAGATGCTCCTCGGCTTTGGCGCTCTCCACCATTTGAGCCTGGCGTGTTTTGCTCATGTCGCTGCCGAGGAAAAAAGGTTTTAACATTTTCGCAGAATGCAGTCATAGATTTTCAAAGAAGAAAAAAAAACGGTAGGAATGTAAGGGACAGCAAAGAAGAGCTTGCGTACGCTTGAAGTTGTCCCCTGAGTACCAGGGCGGCGCTCAGCTTCTTCCTGAGGTTGAGGAGCTCCCGGTCCAACTGGGTCTCGGACTCCTCCGCCTCCAGGAGCTCGCCGGTCAGCCGGTTCAGCGCCGGCATCAAACTGCGGAACACAGCACAACCGCCACCTGTCGTGTTACTTGCCACCTTAGCACGCACGCTAAGGTGGCATCTTGAGGCAATGGGGGCGCTTTCTGGCTTCTGCGATACACAGGCCTGCACGGTGCGGCACCGCTGCATGATTTCCCAAACAGAAACGTTGACGTGAGGTTAGCAGCCGCAAGCAAGTACGGCATATTCATCATTCTCTATTTGGGGGAGGAGCTAAAGTCAGCGCCCTACCCTAGCCACCGAGCATACCTGCAGAGAGATGTGTCTTGGACCGCCAGGACCGCCGCGTTGTCCACCAGAGAGGACACGTAGTCCACGCAGGCCTTGGGCAGGCTGGCGAAGGACATGCCCAAACCTTGGACCAGAACGTCCCGGAGGTGAGTGCCTGGAAGACCGCAGTGAACACCGCCGCCATCAGATTTCACCCCTCAACCTCAGCTTCAACATAAACGTGTCCCGAGAGCAGAAGTGACCTTCACACACAATTATATAAAGAGTGATTTGAAGGACAAGTCACTTGAGTTGCGAGCTTGGCCGACTGAAATCGGGGCGCCACTGTTGTGGCTTTTGCCTCACCGTCGGCCAGGTACTCGGCCGCTTTTTGTCTTCGGTCTTCAGCGAGCAGGCGGGCGTGTCGGCATCGAGAGTCGCTGGACTGGGCGAGCTGCTCCAAGATGTCCACCGTCCTCGCGGTCACCTCGAACTGAGGAACCGCCTCGTCGCCCAACGCCGCCGCCAGCCAGCGGTTCACCTGGAGAAAGGCACGTCATGACCACGCATCGACTAACGACGGGCGAACCGTACGCGCCCCTTTACCTTCTGCATCTTTTCACACATGGCCGAGCAAGAATGGCGAGCATCAACTTGCGGAAGTCGAGCGATCGTAGACAGCCCCCCCGGTTTTATATTTTCGCGCCGCGGACATTTGCCGCCCACACTTCCGGATTGATTTCCGAATTTCCGCGTTGTTGCCCAATCGGGTGTGTGTGTGAGACCTGGTAGGAATTAGTACACTTCGACGTTTTTTTCGCTCCTAGTTTTATTTATTTGAAATAATAATGCTACGCTAAAAATGCTATCAGTGATTTATCTGTACCACAATACTGTGCAAATCGAAACTATAACAAATCATTGATCAACAATACAAGGACGATAAACAAATCAAGATAGTCAACCTTACAAGACGTAGCAACAGTCAACTTTGAAAAGGGAAGTTTAAAATGACATTGGGCAGGTAAACAAACGTTATTCGGTCCGTTTTTGAAGTTACATTTGAGGATGAAATCAAGAGGTTCGCCCGAGCCACTAAAACGAGATGGAAAGTTAAAGGTGGTGAACTATCTCGATTCCCCGTCTCGCCGTCGTGGCGCCGCGGAAATTCAAACAAACAAAAATGGCGACACGGGCGAAGTGTCCCACGGACGGCGTGGGAAGCATTAACAGGTTGTTTGAAACGTTTAGCGTGGACTCCACCGTCGTCGAGGACAGGCTATTTCCCTCTACTGTGACGGAGGACGACGACGACGATGTCGACGGTCCGGTGGTGTTCATCTGCGCCAAGTGCAAATTGCCCGTCGGGGATTCAATGTCGTGGGACAGCAACCAAGACGGACAAACTCACATTCAGCTCAAGCGTAAGTTACCTTCTCGTCTTCATCGACTTGACTGACCGCAAGCACGTTATTTGAAGCACTATTTGAAAGTGCTCTATAAATACAGTTGAGTTGGGTTATGGATTTAGGAGGGGGCGGGGGGGGGCTGCTAAAAAACAACAAGGATGTAGCCATCTCCACGGACATTTTAAGTATCCATCCATCTGTTACGCATCCTGCCCATACGGTATTTAAATTCAGCTAGCGTCGAGTACGAGCTACAAGAGGAATAAGTTACAAACATCTTTGAGCAAGACGTCTGATTTTTTTAAAAAAAAACTTTATTATTTATTTTTCCCAGTGTGAGTAGATTGTGCCTACATTACGGTGTGTTCAAATTCCACCCAGAGTTTGAATTGAGAGCTGGTGAGACTGCAACATCTGACTTGTGTGCTCCCAGAACTTCCCAGCCTTAAATGTGCATCGAAACGTAACTACAGGGTGAACGTGAGTGGAAGATAGCGTAGGTTCTCCGTCCCCCTTGCTGAGTTGCAGATTCAAATTCAGGTCGAGGGTTTATAAAAATTCCGCTGCTCCAGATATGAATTCTCACATTTTTGGGGTGAAAGATTCCAAGGGAGTAGGTCTATGCGTCACCATTTTTGACGTCATGTTTTTGTTGTTTGTTTTTTGGGGTCTTCAGGAGTCACGAACAACGTGCTGGTCGGCAAGGACGCTCGTCTGCACGAAGCCAGCAAAGGTTCTCTTTGGTAAGAAACATCGCATCTGTTTATCTGAGTAACACACCGGAGTTATTTTAGCATATTCATGCGGCGCGCTGGACTTGCGGCGAGCAAGTTTCTGTGGTTGGTATCCTGTGCCCGGGTCATGCATTGGGTTGTCTTTGAGAGTCTTCCAGCTTCCTTGCAAGTTCCAAAGGCGCGCGCGGAACACGCAAAATTGTCCGTAGCTGCGAAGGTTAAGGGGGAATACTCGTTTGTCAAAATGTCAACCAGTCAATGTGTCAAACGGTCGTGGCTCTAGGTGACACCTGTCAATCACTTATTATTATGATTTTGTTTTATTTATTTATTTTTGACAGTCTGATCGTGGATTTGGTGTGCGCGGGATGCCACACGGTTCTCGGGATGATCTACAGGTCGACGCCCAAGAACTTGGACCACAAGAGGTGCACCTTCTGCTTCAACGTGGCCCACATCGACAGGTAGCTCGCCTCAAATTTGCCAGCCGCAGTCACGGTCGCGGCTTTTCGCGACGAGGAGGCGCGTCCTAAATGCGCCAACGCGTGTGGCGAGCCGCTGTTCTCGTCTTTGTATAGTTTTCTTGCAAATTATTTGAGGAGGGCGCCCCGTACATGCTGTATAAGCTCAAAGTTTGGGAATCCGATGGACGATCCAAAATGTGCGAATTGCTAACGAGCGCGAAAAGGGCTTCACATGCCGGCCACAATTCAAATCCATGTGCATAAAATCTAAATGAAATAATCCCCCCAATAAGTCTGCAGGCAGATCAAAATAGACAACAAAATCAACTCGTAAAAAATGAACGGCATTTTGATCTATTTCAATTGGATGACGTGGATTGATTCAAACACATTCTCACTGAATGTGGATATCATCAATCCCCAAATCCTTAGAAATGTACGACTATCAATCAGACGTGGCTAATTTGCTTTTGATTCGATTTTTTTCCCCTGAATTTTCTGTTATTTGTGTGTGTGTGTCACGTTTGCAGTTACGTGCTGGGCTCGGCGAGCCAGACGTTGTCAGCAGAGGGCCACAAGGAGCAGCCGGTGACTCTGGAGTACAAAGGCCATGTTGAACAGGTGCTGACTGAGGTAAGAACAAAAGGGGGGGGGGCTGCAGAAATGGACATCTCCAGCTATCTTTGTCGACTCCACCTGTGGCGAACTTGCCAATGACCTCATCTTTGTTAATGATGACATCACCTCAGCTGCGGGAAGCTCACATATGAGCTCATCGCCACCAAAAAAAAAGGGAACAACCCCCCGCCCCACTAAACTGTCATCGCATCAGTTTTTTTTTTTTTAAACTTAGATTAAACATACCCCACAAAAAATGAGAGGTCTGCATTCCCCCCCAAAAAATACGCCAATCTTCTCAATGGCCTTTGTTTGGTGGGCATCGAGAAAAGTGCCGAAAACGACCTGTAGGGGGTGCTGTGGTCGAGCCTTCATTGGAGCGCCGAGACAAAAGACTGACAAAGCACGTGCGGGAATCTTTCTTTGTCAGGCGAGAAAAACATGTTGTCGGTGCTGCACTACGCGTGGCCAGCTTGCACACCAAAACCGGGAGTGAATTCCCATTCACTGAGGCGACGGGCTGCGCCCACCGAAGTGGCCGAAGGAGCCGTTGCCACCCCCGGCCCCGTTTTGTGCGGGCGCAAAACATGACCGAGGCTTTGCGTTGACATGTCACCTCCGCAGCGGGTGTCGACAAAGTGGCGAGACCCCTAACGGGTCACCTGCCGAATGGCTCGCGTTAGTTGGCTGATGACGCCTCCGTTGTGCGCTTTCTCCTCCTCACCCCCAAAGATGAAGATGTTGGTGGTTTCCATGGCGCGCCACGTGGAGGCGCTGGAGAGCTCTGCTCAGGACAAGGCCTGACTGAGCGCGTGTCAAACCAAAAGCTCGCTCCCTCTCCTCCTTCTCCTCGAGGGCAACTCGCTTCAGTCAGCACTTCGGTCCCCCGCGGGACACATTTTCTTCTCTGGCGAGTGTGTATGTGCATGTTTTTCAAGGAGAGCGAGTGTTTTTGGGCACCTGTTGTTCACTCTTCCCTTGTGTTAACTGTTAAGCGAATAGTGTTGTTTGGTTTTGCATCTTTTTTGGGGGGGTTTTATGCCACGGAACCATCTCGCGGTATGGTGTGTGGATTTTCAAAATAAAAAGCCTTTCAGACCGGCACGGTTCAGCGCTTTATTTTGACATGGGACCAATTGGAACACTGACCTGCCACCTGTGAGGGTGAACGTGCGCGTGCGTGTTTTTGGAGAGCCTGAACAAGGGGCACTGAGACTCCTCCCCCCAAACTGATGTGAGACGGGTGGCTGGGGAGACGTTGCTGTTTTGGTTCGCAAAGGGATGCAAATGTACCGAAAGGCTCCGCCTCCTCAATTTGGTCGCCGTCGTGTCAGTGGAGCAGGAGAGCGCAAAGGATTTTGAGGGATCCGGATCATCGGCGCGAGGGTTGTGCGCTTCCCCTCCGACTTTTGCTTTCGGGATCCTTGCGGGCAACGATCTGATGCGCACGTCGACCGGGAACGTGTTGTCGCGAGGCGTCCTCCCTTCAACTCTGCCCTCCCCCGCTACCTCCGCGGCCGCGTCCAACCGGCGCGCCGAATCCGTGCGGCGGTCGCCACGGCAACAGGCACCGCGCGGTACATCGGCTGGCTTGTCGGGCGGGGTGGGGCGTGGGGCGTCCGACGGCTAATCTGCGCGCGCTTCTGTTTTTCTCCCGCCTAACCCCCGCCCTTCCGTCCTCCCTCCCCGGCGGAAAACAACAACAACGCCACACAAAGCACGCCGTGATGTTTTTGCGCTTGAGCGGCTCGTGGTGTTTTTTGCGCGCGTGAACAGAGCCCACCGGAAGCCGGCTGTCAGACTTTGTGCCTTTTCCAGGGCATCACAGCTTGTTTTATGTTCTCCAACTCACTGTGAAAGAGTGTCAAGATGTCATCATCCTGTGAGGCGACCCCAACATAAGTTCGTCACCTTACGTCAGGTGACCCCAACAGTGTTCCTGTCCTATACACACAAGGTGACCCCAAATACGTTCCTCTACTTGATGAGCCGAAGTGTGACAAAAAAACAAGTTGATCTCTGAGCGCGCTAGCTTAGGTGACCCCGAACCCAAAATATGTGTGGCGACCCCAAACATTCAAACGATGTCAGGTGACCTTCAAAATGAAAATGTGACCCGAAACATGTGGCAATCAATTAGGTGACCCCAAATGTGCTGCGACATGTTCCTCTTCCGTGAACTGTATCTGAGGTGACCCTCAACACAAGTTGCGCTTGTGTATTTTGGAGGTGACCTTAAACGTGTTACTGCTCCCGCTGTAGATGTGTGGCCCACCTCATGTTACTGGATGATGTGAGGTGACCCCAAACACTATGTGTGACAGGGGGGCTTCAATACGTGTGTCTTGAGCATGTGAGGTAAGCGGATGGAGCCCGCCGGGCCCCCACTTTGCACACATTGCACATTTTGCCTCCTTGATTGCACCAGTTGCGGCCTGGACCAATCAGACCCCCCCCCCCCCAAGTGAAGAATGCCGAGGCAGCGTCTCCTTCCCGCTTGCCCCGACGAGGAGGCGATGTTGCCATGGAGGCAATGAAGCCTCCCTCAGCCAATCACGACGCCGCCTGCCCGCCGCCGCCGACCAATGACGGCGGCGGCTGTTGCCTCAGACACTGGCACCTGATTGGCTCACAGGATCTCTTTCATGACATCTCCAGGTTTTTTTTTAAATGGCAATAGCAGGCAGAAGGGGGAAAAACATCTCAAAGGGGAGTTCCACCTGTTTGGCAAGTAGCAAAAAAAACCCCAAAACATTCCCATAAATGTTCTAATCAATCAGAAAGTGTGTTGAAGGACACTTTTAGTCATATTCATACTCAAGTTGACAATCTGCAGTGGGAAGAGGGGGAACGCGTGTGCGCGGGCACACACACAAAAACAGCAGCCACACCCAAAAGTCATCCGAAGCACAACAATGCAGACGCTGGTTGGCAGCGATTCATTTTAGAAAGCAGTAAGATGTGTCTGGGGGGTATTTTTAATAAAAAAAAAGCACATAGACATTTTGCATTGAAATAAAAAAAAAATCCTAATCCTAAATTGTATAATTACGTCCAATCGCAGAAAAAAGAAGTCAATTATGATCATCAAATGTGCTATTTAAATAAATAAATTAGGAAAATAACATAACATAATCACATAAATATAACTGAATGGAATTGTACAGTTCAGTTGCTGAAAAATCCCATCATTTGTAGAAATACAAGGTAAAATAGGATCATAAATGCTGTGGAGGTGAAAGGAAAATCTGACATTTCCATGTAAGTAACTAATACACGTCTTTGCCAATTTGTTTTTGTTTTGTTTTTTTAAGAAGAAAGTGATCAGCCACTAATCCCCATCTCAGTTTGTGCGCGCTCACGCACGCATTGATTGCAAATCAGCTTAAGTCCTCACCGGCTGCTCAAAGGCGTCATTTGCAAACATCGCCGTGTTTGGGCAAGCGAGCAAACACGCCGCGCCGTCTTCACGCTCAGTAACGCTTACCTGCGCGTGCGCGTGCGTCCACGCGTGTAGTAGACCCTTCGTGTGTGTATGTGTATGTGCGTGTGTCAGTCAACTCATTTTGGATCCTGAGGTGAGTCGTTCGTGTGGAACGTACACAAAATGCATCCAAACGTTGTTGAGCCGCACTCTAAAGTGTCAAATAAAAATCAACCTCGGAATTTAATACAACGAAAGGTAACAATTGGACAATGGTATGACACTAATTAAAGAAAGAAATGTGGTTGCTTGAAACATGTTTTGAAGCCGCGTCTGAAAAAGTGCCGAGTACCGCTCGAAGAACTACAAATATGGCAGGAGAACTACGGAAGAGCGAAAGGCCCAAAAAGCTCACGGCCGCTGCCCGGAGTCGCAGGTGGAAGCGATTAAATACAATCAAGCGCGGGTGACGGGCACACGAAGGCGCTCGCCGCCTCCGTTCAACGGCGGACAGGCAGCCGGTAAGACGCCGCGGCCCGAGTCTCTCGCTTGGCTTCTTGGGTGTACGTTATCAGGTCCGAATTTTGGGCACAAAGTCTCTTTCTAAAAATGTGACCCTTCAATTGAGATGAATACCAAAAAGTTATTTAGTGTTACGTTGAAAGCAACCGGTCGAAATATGCGTGACAATGAGATACGTTGTTCGGTTACGATTCTCATTTACAATTGTGTGAAGGTGAACGCGACTAGCTTGGCCGGCATTTAGCCTCCTTCCAAATGGGGACATTGCGCGGCAAAAGCTCGACTTCAAACTTTTCAAGGGACGTTTGAACGCCACCGAATGTGGCTGGGGCTCACCGACAGGTGCGGTCGATGCCTCCGGAATAAAACGCAAGCCGTTCCCCCGAGCAAAGCGAGCGCGAGAGCGAAGGCGCGACGCGTGGAGGAAAGTTTCGCGAGAGGGCTCTTGTTTTGGGATCGGGCGCGTAAACAAAAGCCTTCGGAGCGCGTTGCGCTTGATCCGCTTTAAGAAAAAAAGCTTGCCGACTGTTTGTGTCATCTGTGGCGTGTTTTGACTGGCGGC
>NW_017804842.1:165622-165902 GCF_001891065.2 Hippocampus comes
TCCCGCCCCCGCCCCCCAAAAAAAAACCCCAAAGTGCCTTCAAGAAGCAGGAAGAAGTCAAACTTGTTTCCATGTTTTCCCCTCCGTCTTGGCAAATACTCGTGATTGGTCATAAGCACGTAGAAAACACTTCAGACTATTGCACAAAAAAAAAATGGCAAACAAGTGTTCTGTTTGCATTTTACCAATGGCGATGTTTTCTCAATAAGGCGAAAAAAAAACGTCAATGTTTTAGTTTGTTTTTCCTTCAAAAAGGGACGAGAAAAAGGCCAGACTTGGG
>NW_017804842.1:165979-166685 GCF_001891065.2 Hippocampus comes
CGGGAGGGGGGGAGGATTTTTATGTCCCGTCGGACCTCCGTTTTCAAGTCAGGCGGTGGCGTTCGAGCCCTCAGCAGAGGGTCTTGAGCGCCCCCGATGCGCAAAGCAGCGTCTGCATGGGGTAGGGGGGCGGGGACACCAGCGCCTCCTCCGCCACCTGCTCGGGGCGGAAGGCGAAGGGCTGCAGCCGCACCTTCTTCTTGAGCGCCAGGCCCACGCAGGGCAACTTGGCGCGCGGCGCGGGGCTGTCGGGGTCGCTGCCGCTTCCGCTCAGGTTGGCCGGCGGGCCGAAGGCGGACGGCGGGTTGAGCGGGCTGAAGGCCGACTTGGGCGGGCTGAAGGCCGAGCCGCCGGGCGGGCTCCCCGCCGGAGCCCCCCCCAGTTGAGAAAGGGTGGCGGCGAGGGCGCCCGGGAGGCGCTCCCCCTCCGTCGGCGGCCGTACCTGTTGAGGTAGGGCGCCCCCGAGAAGCCGCCGCCCCACTCGGCCGAGACGCTCTTCTTGGGCCGCGGGTGGACGATGAGCACGGGCGGGCTGGGCACGGTGGCCTTCTTCAGGTAGGACGAGTCGGGCTGGAAGGCGGAGACGTGGCGGGGCGGCGACAGCGTGCCGTTGGTCAGCTTGTACCAGGGCGAGGCGGGCGCCTCGTCCGGCCGCTCGGCCTTGGACAGCGAGCCGAACGAGTGCATGCCGATGGGCGAGGGCGCG
>NW_017804842.1:187037-188645 GCF_001891065.2 Hippocampus comes
GGGCCGGCACGCCGCGCTCGGGGCTGCCCACGTTGACGGGCGGCATGGTGGCCAGGCGGCGGCGCTGCGGCGGCGTGTGGGACGAGAACAGGGGCTGGATCTCCAGGTACTCCATGGACGACGACGCCACCGTGCCCGGCGGCGCCAGCGGCGAGTTGCGGTGGCCGCCGGTCAGAGCGCGGAGCAGACCTGCGCGACGACCGAGGGTTAGCGCTAGAGAACACGCGGCGGCACGGGGAAAAGAGGGGGGGGGGGCCGAGGCTCACCGCTGCGGTGCTTCTTCTCCTTGCCGGGTCCTTTGCTCACGGCCAGGTAGACGGGCGCCTGCTTGGGCGGGATGGTCAGCTTGTCCACGTGCTTGCGCCACTGCGTCTGGAAGTACTCGTTCTTCGCCTTGTCGCCCTTCTTCTCCTCCTGGAAGCGCATCTCCTGAGAGGACGCGGGCGCAGCTTGGATCACTTTGTTCGCACCGACGACTTTCAGCACGTTTCGGACTTTGCCAATGAACGGGATCGCCTTGAGCGAGCCTTTTGAAGGCCAGCGATCAAATTTAAGACGCGTCCGTTGAATCTGCGGCACCTTTGGCCGACATTTGTTCGGTGTTTTTTTTTTCTTTTCTTTCAATGGGACGGGGGGGACGTACCCTGTACTCTTTGGAGAGCCGCTTCATCTTCTTGTTGAGCAGGAAGTAGACGGCCAGGGTGTGGCAGGCGCGGTTGGTGAGCACGGCGCCGAGGACCTCGCTGTGCTTGTAGGCCATCTTCTCCGTCATGTGCAGCAGCACCGTGTGGTTGATCTCCTCGATGTGGATCCTTGCACAAAGGAGCCCCCCCCAGTTGAGAAAGGGCGGCGGCGTGGCGGCGAGGGAGCCGGGGAGGCGCAGACCCCCGTCGGCGGCCGTACCTGTTGAGGTAGGGCGCCCCGTTGTCCTGCTCGTCCAACAGAAGGTTTTCAATCTTCAAGTCTCTGCAAGAGAGAGGGAGAGAAAATGTCTTGACATGAGACTTACGCAAATCTTCATACTCGAGCATAAAGGCGGGAAGGAGTGGGGGGGGGGGTCAATGCCCCGAGCAAGCCCCCCTGAGGCGGGTCATGCTGGCTGCTCACTTGGGAAAAAGTATCGGGACGCGATCGAGGCTTCTGTGATTAGGGTTTCAAATCGGGGCTTCGGGCGCGTTTGGGATGTCGGCCGAGAGGACGCTCGCAAAGCAGGGATTCAATCTGGGGGGGGGTGGGCGGGGTCTCCGAAATGAGGCTTTTGAGCCTCTGCTGAAAGTGCAAAGTTGTGGCTGAAAGTTTGACCCCCGGGCGGCCGCCTTTGGCCGTTTGGAGGTTTGGAGCCAGCGTACCTGTGCACCACGCCGGCCCGGTGCAGGTGCTGGTTCGCGCGTCCGACGTCAGGATGAACGTTCGGAGGACGGGGAAGGACGTTTTGAAGGATCGGCTTTGGGGGCGGGGCGCCTACCTGTGGAGAGCGAGGGAGGCAGCGGGTTCATCTCCTTGTCCACCATCTTCTGGTGCAGCGCGCGCAGGCTGAAGGGCTCCACGGTGAACGGCAGCGTGCCCGTCAGCATGGCGTACATGTTGACGCCGCTGCCGCACGCCACA
>NW_017804842.1:189923-191133 GCF_001891065.2 Hippocampus comes
GTCGCACGTCCGCGCTTGTTGAAATGCAATTCCCGTCTTGTGTGGCGCCCGGAACGTCCTCGATGACGCCTTCGCTCGCCGTCCCCTCGCCAACGTTCCGCCCGCCCTCTCTCCTCCTCGTCTAGATGCGCGCTCAAGACCCCTCGCCAACGTTCCGCCCGCCCTCTCTCCTCCTCGTCTAGATGCGGGTTCAAGAGCGCCGACGTCGGTCGCAAATCATCCGGTGACGGCGACCGACGAATCCGCGCCTCGTGAACAAGGTCGACTTTGTCTGGCACCTTCCCTCCCGCCTTGCCCTTCTTCCCCTTGCGCTTTTCATTTGAGAACGCAATTTGGTGGATTATTCCTCCTTGTGGTTTCTTGCCGTTGTGCAAATTAGTGGTGAGCTGCACATGTTTGAACTCTGTGGATTTCATTTCCATCGTGCAAAGTGGTTCTTGTCTGGAATGTCCTTAATTTTGGGACACGCCCATTTCGTTCACGCGTGTGGGCCGTGTATGCCTCTCATTTTATTTCCCGTTTTTGACTTTTGGGGATTACTTCTAGTCGTATTTCTACAGGTTGTGGTCATGATGAAAATATGGCAGCGCCGTCTTGATTTTAGGGCCTTTTTTCTTAACTCTCTGGATTATTTCTCGTTGTCTTATTTATTTCTAATGTGTAAAATTAGTGTGGAGCAATAACGCGTTCATTGAAGACGCAACATTGTGCCTGTTGTGTGTGTGTTGAGGACTTTTGTTTTTTTTAACTCTGCATTATTTCCAGTCGTGTTTATTCTTCTTGAGCAAAGTGGCAGTTATCAAGAATAAGTGGCAAGAGGAGAGATCGCATCGTCGAGACCTTTGTACATTTTGCGGCACAGGTCGTGGACTTTTTTTCTTTTTCACTTCCTGGATTATTCCTCGTCCTTGTTCGTTTCAAGAACTTTGATGACAAGAGTGAGAGAGCGCCACTCGCACGATCTTGTGGCTTATTCCTACTTGTGCTCGTTTCTAGTGTGTCTAAGTTGGCCGTTGATGATGATTAATGGCCTAAAATGGATCAAAGTCATTAAGAGGAGCCCTTTGTGCAGCGGATGATTTCATAGTGTTGTTGATTTCCAATATGCCAGCTGAACTTTATTGCTCTTTGTCATGCGCTGCCTCAAATCGGGAGCGAAAACGGTGCTCGTGGACCTTGTTTACAACAGAGCTTTGTGGGGGCGGGGGGG
>NW_017804842.1:191209-191421 GCF_001891065.2 Hippocampus comes
CCCCGCCTCGCCTCGGCCCACCCCTCGCCGTCTCGCCACGCGATTGCATTCGTTTGCATCATCCCAAACAAAGAGAGCAGCAAGCTCCACGAGGTGAGCGAGCGGCTCTTGGACGAGGCGCTCGCGTGTCGCCCATGTTAATGGATTGCGTACGACACACACAATGGAAGGAGGGGCCAAAAAAACAAAAACAAAACAGGAACACCCCCCCC
>NW_017804842.1:191470-192753 GCF_001891065.2 Hippocampus comes
ACTCTCTTTCTGGAATAATCACATTTTTGGGGTCACGAAATATGATTTTCATGTTGTATTAAAAATGGCTTGTTATGAAAAAATAAAATCTCCAAATGACTATTTTCATGATATAAACACATTTTGTAGTAAATGTGTCTATATGCTATCAGGGAGGACAACAAAAACTGAGAATATCTGCAAAGTGGAAATGTCTAGGACTTGGACAATAACATAACGATTGATTGATTGCAGATGAACCGCTGACGTGTTGAGGCAATTGAAGGACCTGGCCTTCAGATGAGAGCCGTGTCCATGTGTCCCAGACAAAGGCAAGTCGGCGAGTGGCCTTGAGCAGAATCCTGATCAGGTGCATTAATCACACACACGCACACACACACAGCTTTCACCCCCCTCCCCTCCCAGTTCATGCGACGCACGCGCACTCACAGGAGTGAGAAGAAAGACGCAATGTTGTCAAAACAAGAAACGTCAGCGGGCGTGAGGTCATCACAGCGCACAAAAGACACGAGCGGCATTGGACTGCGTCCTCTCACAAAATGTCACCTGTGGATTCTTTTCACAATAGCGTCATCGAGGAATAGCTGCCGTTGCAAAACGTCCGCGGTGCACTACTCGTAATTTTCTGGGGAGCCAATATGACCTCGTCGAGCTGAGAAATTGAAGTCTTTCTGGGACAAGGTCACTACCCCTCCACCGCAAAATATCGCAAGGTTAATAATGATGTACTATTCTCAATACAAGATCAGATTTGGGTTTTAAGATACAAAGGACGGTTTTTGTCTTTTTGGTGACCAGAAGTCCTTTTATATAGAAAAAAAGTGACCCAAAAAATCACAATCTGTATGTGACATAAAAAGTGCTGTCATGACAAGAATAAAGTCAGCATTTATTTCTTTAAGGTGTTATGTTAAAGATTCTGAGAAACGTTTTAAAGTGCAGTTTTTTGTTAAAGGGTAACACTCCCAAATTAGTAATGGGTCTTTTTTTCATAACAATGAATTTCCCCCCAAAAGACATATGAGCTTGAAGTCAAATTTGGAGAAATTTTCTTTTTAAACTTTTTTTTGGGGGTGGGGGGGAGAATGTAAACAGCCCCCCCCCCTCGCCCCCAAGTTAAAAGTGGCAATCTCAAGGGTCGAAATAAGAAGCTGGTGGTACCTTTTCCCCGGTGAGGGCGTGCAGCCCCTCCCTGACTTTGGCGAAGGAGCCCTCGCCCAGCTTCCTGCCGATCAGGTAGTTGCCCACCCGCTTGGTGTGGTAGAAGTTCTTGAGGACGTCGG
>NW_017804842.1:192956-199168 GCF_001891065.2 Hippocampus comes
GAGGCGGGAGTTAAGGCGCCAAGCCAATTAGCGTCGGCGAGGGCGTGGCTTTTGAATGCCAGAAACGCCAGGAAGAAAAACACATGCCCACCCCCGATCTGAAATAAACACAGAAATGAAGCCCGTGAACAAAGAACACATCGGTCGAAATACTGACGCGATAGATGCTAGATTTTTTTAAATTAAATCGTCATTTGTGGGATAAAGTATGTTGTTCTGAGGGAGAATTCATTAAAATATAAGATTTCAGAATTTAGGATGGGGGGAAAATGTTTTTTTTTTTTAAGATTTTGTTTACATGAGAATAATATTTTTTTTACAAGGAAAAAGGCCTACTACGACGAGCATAGGAATGTTTGTTTTACATTTGTCCGATAAAAAATATTTTTCAAAAAAGTTTTTAAAGAACAAAGAACACCAGAAGAAAAACATTCCCCGCCCCCCAGACGAAAACTGCATAAAGAGGCATATTTTGCCTTACGTGATACATTCATTTTGATTGATTCAATAGTCTTGTTTATTTTCGAAGGGAAAAAGTTTTTTAAAATAATAGCAATCGAGAAAATATGTACATTTATGCGAATCCAATTATAGACACAGAGTGTGTAAATGAATCCACGCAAACGGCAATTGGAGGCTTCAATCCAAACAAACGCGCACCGGCAAAAGTACGAGTATACCGCCATCTATTGACGTGGTAGTGCATTGCAGTTGAGACCACGGACTCAATGAAATGAAAACAGTCGATCGTCCATCTTTCCTCAAACAGTATTTAATCACAAGAACACCATAGTAAAGGTACAACACGCGGCGCAGACGGGAAATCCTTTAACAAGAAAAAAATGTGAATTGGCATCAATCCTTGAACAATCAACACAAAGAGTAAGCTGGCAGTAAATTTCAAATTGGCGAATTTTGGGTGGCGTAAAAGCAGCTCACTCCTGGATTTCTTTTTTTCCCCCGAACTAGCTGTGAGGCATTTTGGGGCTTTTAATTTTTATTCGAAGGTACATTTTTGTTGGGGGGGCGAGTGTATTGTGAGAATAACATTTGAGAAAAATAAGTCATAACATTACCGGAATAAATTTGTTGTAATATCAGAATAAATTCGTGTTTTATCCCAAGAAAAAGGATTCAACTTGTACTTTTTTTTTTTTGAAGGGTGTAGGGTCCTGATACAGTATTCTGACACACGACGGCCGTCTCCTTTTTGGAAGTAACGACGACACCTATCGACCGCAGGTGGAACAGCTGCCTCCAAAGTAACAAGTCTTGACAACGGCGCACTACTCGAATTGAGGTGAGTTGTTCAACTACTCTGTCGTATTGAATTAAAATCGCCTGATATGAAAACCAGTCCTCAAAACCAGTGCAATGTAAACATTTGTGCTCTCGATTCAGAAACGTCATCACGCCCCCGTTTCAGGATGAAGCCGTTTTATTGACAGAAATTCAGTACAGTATTTCCAATTGCATCGATCTCAAACATCCGTAACGCCACATGCATGACACAAGCGCTCAGGCCAACAAGTGCTTTACTTTTGCTAAATAAATTAACTCGAACTTATTTGATCTTCGCGCCAAAACGAACCAGAGTTAACAAATAAATGCTCTCGCAGTTAAGTTTAATGCTCTTGTTCGCCCCCCCCTACTCAACTCTCTCCAGGGAGATTAAATTTGACAGGTATTCTTTGTCACCACCTTTCTACGTCTGTGCCTTTCACACAGAAAACAGGGACGTGGGTAAAAGACGGCTTGAAATGGCAGCGTGAAAGGGACATTGACACCAATTCCTGCTCTGATGCGACCTCTCTGTTGCTCATATTATTCATACCCCAACTTGGTGTCAGTGCCTTTCACATAGAATAGTGACGGGAGGAAAAAAGAAAAGTCCAGGCTTTCCAGGCAGTGTGAAAGGGGCTGCTGACACAACAACCCGCTCTGATACGACCTCCCTGACATTCTATTACCCCGGAATTGTTGGGTTCACGTCAACCGCCAGAGCAGTTGCTCCTGAGACTCCATGACAGAGGCGTCCATATTTAGTGAGGCTGCGCTACCCACAGCGGATTATTTTAGCAGTGAAAAAACAGCTGCAAACACCGTCTGCACGCCCCCAAGTTAAAAGTGGCAATCTCAAGGGTCGAAATAAGAAGCTGGTGGTACCTTTTCCCCGGTGAGGGCGTGCAGCCCCTCCCTGACTTTGGCGAAGGAGCCCTCGCCCAGCTTCCTGCCGATCAGGTAGTTGCCCACCCGCTTGGTGTGGTAGAAGTTCTTGAGGACGTCGGCGGCGGGGCTGCGGCACAGCGTGGCCGCCGCTTCCGCCGCCTCCGGCGCCAGGTCGCCCTCTTCGGCGTCGGGGTCGCCCTCCGGCGGCAGCGCCGCGCACTCGGCCACCGGCATGACTTCTCCCCGGGCTCGTCGTCCGGCAATTAGACGGGGTCCCGAGAGCGCAGTCTACTGACAAGTGAATGCCACCTGTTCCATTCCCGACGAGCGCATGACGATGCCTCCTCCTCTTCCTCCTCCTCTTCCTCCGCGCTCACCGAGGGTGACTCGCCTTTCGGCCGCGGGATTAATGTCTGCGCGAAAAAGTGAAACGCGCAAACGAGGTCTTGGCTTCTGTGCGTGTGCGCGTGTGTGGGAAAGGGCTCGCGCTGCCGGTTTGCGGTTCCAGCTTTGAAGAACTCGAGACTTTCCCGGTTCGGTTGAAGGAGGGAGAGGCGTTCCGGGGCGGGCGAGCGTCACCCGATTAGCCAACCGGCGGCGAACTAGGCGGGAGTTAAGGCGCCAAGCCAATTAGCGTCGGCGAGGGCGTGGCTTTTGAATGCCAGAAACGCCAGGAAGAAAAACACATGCCCACCCCCGATCTGAAATAAACACAGAAATGAAGCCCGTGAACAAAGAACACATCGGTCGAAATACTGACGCGATAGATGCTAGAATTTTTTAAATTAAATCGTCATTTGTGGGATAAAGTATGTTGTTCTGAGGGAGAATTCATTAAAATATAAGATTTCAGAATTTAGGATGGGGGGAAAATGTTTTTTTTTTTTAAGATTTTGTTTACATGAGAATAATATTTTTTTTACAAGGAAAAAGGCCTACTACGACGAGCATAGGAATGTTTGTTTTACATTTGTCCGATAAAAAATATTTTTCAAAAAAGTTTTTAAAGAACAAAGAACACCAGAAGAAAAACATTCCCCGCCCCCCAGACGAAAACTGCATAAAGAGGCATATTTTGCCTTACGTGATACATTCATTTTGATTGATTCAATAGTCTTGTTTATTTTCGAAGGGAAAAAGTTTTTTAAAATAATAGCAATCGAGAAAATATGTACATTTATGCGAATCCAATTATAGACACAGAGTGTGTAAATGAATCCACGCAAACGGCAATTGGAGGCTTCAATCCAAACAAACGCGCACCGGCAAAAGTACGAGTATACCGCCATCTATTGACGTGGTAGTGCATTGCAGTTGAGACCACGGACTCAATGAAATGAAAACAGTCGATCGTCCATCTTTCCTCAAACAGTATTTAATCACAAGAACACCATAGTAAAGGTACAACACGCGGCGCAGACGGGAAATCCTTTAACAAGAAAAAAATGTGAATTGGCATCAATCCTTGAACAATCAACACAAAGAGTAAGCTGGCAGTAAATTTCAAATTGGCGAATTTTGGGTGGCGTAAAAGCAGCTCACTCCTGGATTTCTTTTTTCCCCGAACTAGCTGTGAGGCATTTTGGGGCTTTTAATTTTTATTCGAAGGTACATCTTTGTTGGGGGGGAGAGTGTATTGTGAGAATAATATTTGAGGAAAATAAGTCATAACATTACCGGAATAAATTTGTTGTAATATCAGAATAAATTCGTGTTTTATCCCAAGAAAAAGGATTCAACTTGTACTTTTTTTTTTTTGAAGGGTGTAGGGTCCTGATACAGTATTCTGACACACGACGGCCGTCTCCTTTTTGGAAGTAACGACGACACCTATCGACCGCAGGTGGAACAGCTGCCTCCAAAGTAACAAGTCTTGACAACGGCGCACTACTCGAATTGAGGTGAGTTGTTCAACTACTCTGTCGTATTGAATTAAAATCGCCTGATATGAAAACCAGTCCTCAAAACCAGTGCAATGTAAACATTTGTGCTCTCGATTCAGAAACGTCATCACGCCCCCGTTTCAGGATGAAGCCGTTTTATTGACAGAAATTCAGTACAGTATTTCCAATTGCATCGATCTCAAACATCCGTAACGCCACATGCATGACACAAGCGCTCAGGCCAACAAGAGATTTTTTAAATTAAATTGCCACTTGTGGGATAAAGATTGTTGTTCTGAGGGAGAATTCATTAAAATATAAGATTTTTTTTAAATTAAATCGTCATTTGTGGGATAAAGTATGTTGTTCTGAGGGAGAATTCATTAAAATATAAGATTTCAGAATTTAGGATGGGGGGAAAATGTTTTTTTTTTTTAAGATTTTGTTTACATGAGAATAATATTTTTTTTACAAGGAAAAAGGCCTACTACGACGAGCATAGGAATGTTTGTTTTACATTTGTCCGATAAAAAATATTTTTCAAAAAAGTTTTTAAAGAACAAAGAACACCAGAAGAAAAACATTGCCCCCCCCAGACGAAAACTGCATAAAGAGGCATATTTTGCCTTACGTGATACATTCATTTTGATTGATTCAATAGTCTTGTTTATTTTCGAAGGGAAAAAGTTTTTTAAAATAATATTAATCGAGAAAATATGTACATTTATGCGAATCCAATTATAGACACACAGTGTGTAAATGAATCCACGCAAACGGCAATTGGAGGCTTCAATCCAAACAAACGCGCACCGGCAAAAGTACGAGTATACCGCCATCTATTGACGTGGTAGTGCATTGCAGTTGAGACCACGGACTCAATGAAATGAAAACAGTCGATCGTCCATCTTTCCTCAAACAATATTTAATCACAAGAACAGCATAGTAAAGGTACAACACGCGGCGCAGACGGGAAATCCTTTAACAAGAAAAAAATGTGAATTGGCATCAATCCTTGAACAATCAACACAAAGAGTAAGCTGGCAGTAAATTTCAAATTGGCGAATTTTGGGTGGCGTAAAAGCAGCTCACTCCTGGATTTCTTTTTTTCCCTTTTTTTTGAAGGGTGTAGGGTCCTGATATTCTGACACACGACGGTCGTCTCCTTTTTGGAAGTAACGACGACACCTATCGACCGCAGGTGGAACAGCTGCCTCCAAAGTAACAAGTCTTGACAACGGCGCACTACTCGAATTGAGGTGAGTTGTTCAACTACTCTGTCGTATTGAATTAAAATCGCCTGATATGAAAACCAGTCCTCAAAACCAGTGCAATGTAAACATTTGTGCTCTCGATTCAGAAACGTCATCACGCCCCCGTTTCAGGATGAAGCCGTTTTATTGACAGAAATTCAGTACAGTATTTCCAATTGCATCGATCTCAAACATCCGTAACGCCACATGCATGACACAAGCGCTCAGGCCAACAAGTGCTTTACTTTTGCTAAATAAATTAACTCGAACTTATTTGATCTTCGCGCCAAAACGAACCAGAGTTAACAAATAAATGCTCTCGCAGTTAAGTTTAATGCTCTTGTTCGCCCCCCCCGATGAAGCCGTTTTATTGACAGAAATTCAGTACAGTATTTCCAATTGCATCGATCTCAAACATCCGTAACGCCACATGCATGACACAAGCGCTCAGGCCAACAAGTGCTTTACTTTTGCTAAATAAATTAACTCGAACTTATTTGATCTTCGCGCCAAAACGAACCAGAGTTAACAAATAAATGCTCTCGCAGTTAAGTTTAATGCTCTTGTTCGCCCCCCCCAAAAAAAAAACTAAAATCCTACACAAATGATGTACTGTAGACCAACAGCGATGATTCCAAGACATCCATTTCGAAAGTAATTTCAGTGCTGTAGTGGACTGACAGCATTTCCGTGATCGAATGAGGAAAACGGAACCTCGGTTTTGCACCACGGTCCAACGTGAGATGCACGCACCGGGAGAGGCGAAAAAAAAAATCCACCCGGGGCGGTGCTGTTGCTATGAAAGTAAAAGTTCCAGTTCTCGGAGCGTCTCGTCCTCCATCGCTTGCTGAGCCGCTACTGGCGTCATGGAGAAAAACTCGTCCAGGAAATTTTCCGGATGCATCGGCGG
>NW_017804842.1:215225-216854 GCF_001891065.2 Hippocampus comes
GCGCCAGGTCGCCCTCTTCGGCGTCGGGGTCGCCCTCCGGCGGCAGCGCCGCGCACTCGGCCACCGGCATGACTTCTCCCCGGGCTCGTCGTCCGGCAATTAGACGGGGTCCCGAGAGCGCAGTCTACTGACAAGTGAATGCCACCTGTTCCATTCCCGACGAGCGCATGACGATGCCTCCTCCTCTTCCTCCTCCTCTTCCTCCGCGCTCACCGAGGGTGACTCGCCTTTCGGCCGCGGGATTAATGTCTGCGCGAAAAAGTGAAACGCGCAAACGAGGTCTTGGCTTCTGTGCGTGTGCGCGTGTGTGGGAAAGGGCTCGCGCTGCCGGTTTGCGGTTCCAGCTTTGAAGAACTCGAGACTTTCCCGGTTCGGTTGAAGGAGGGAGAGGCGTTCCGGGGCGGGCGAGCGTCACCCGATTAGCCAACCGGCGGCGAACTAGGCGGGAGTTAAGGCGCCAAGCCAATTAGCGTCGGCGAGGGCGTGGCTTTTGAATGCCAGAAACGCCAGGAAGAAAAACACATGCCCACCCCCGATCTGAAATAAACACAGAAATGAAGCCCGTGAACAAAGAACACATCGGTCGAAATACTGACGCGATAGATGCTAGATTTTTTTAAATTAAATCGTCATTTGTGGGATAAAGTATGTTGTTCTGAGGGAGAATTCATTAAAATATAAGATTTCAGAATTTAGGATGGGGGGAAAATGTTTTTTTTTTTTAAGATTTTGTTTACATGAGAATAATATTTTTTTTACAAGGAAAAAGGCCTACTACGACGAGCATAGGAATGTTTGTTTTACATTTGTCCGATAAAAAATATTTTTCAAAAAAGTTTTTAAAGAACAAAGAACACCAGAAGAAAAACATTTCCCCCCCCAGACGAAAACTGCATAAAGAGGCATATTTTGCCTTACGTGATACATTCATTTTGATTGATTCAATAGTCTTGTTTATTTTCGAAGGGAAAAAGTTTTTTAAAATAATAGCAATCGAGAAAATATGTACATTTATGCGAATCCAATTATAGACACAGAGTGTGTAAATGAATCCACGCAAACGGCAATTGGAGGCTTCAATCCAAACAAACGCGCACCGGCAAAAGTACGAGTATACCGCCATCTATTGACGTGGTAGTGCATTGCAGTTGAGACCACGGACTCAATGAAATGAAAACAGTCGATCGTCCATCTTTCCTCAAACAGTATTTAATCACAAGAACACCATAGTAAAGGTACAACACGCGGCGCAGACGGGAAATCCTTTAACAAGAAAAAAATGTGAATTGGCATCAATCCTTGAACAATCAACACAAAGAGTAAGCTGGCAGTAAATTTCAAATTGGCGAATTTTGGGTGGCGTAAAAGCAGCTCACTCCTGGATTTCTTTTTTCCCCGAACTAGCTGTGAGGCATTTTGGGGCTTTTAATTTTTATTCGAAGGTACATCTTTGTTGGGGGGGAGAGTGTATTGTGAGAATAATATTTGAGGAAAATAAGTCATAACATTACCGGAATAAATTTGTTGTAATATCAAAATAAATTCGTGTTTTATCCCAAGAAAAAGGATTCAACTTGTACTTTTTTTTTTTTTTTTTTTGAAGGGGGTAGGGTCCTGATATTCTGAACA
>NW_017804842.1:216906-240423 GCF_001891065.2 Hippocampus comes
CACAGACGACTTGACCTTTCGACAGCAGATTTTTGTGCAAGTGAACATCATCTCATACTTTCCTCTCACTTCTCTTTTTTTTTTTTTTTTTTGAAGGGTGTAGGGTCCTGATATTCTGACACACGACGGTCGTCTCCTTTTTGGAAGTAACGACGACACCTATCGACCGCAGGTGGAACAGCTGCCTCCAAAGTAACAAGTCTTGACAACGGCGCACTACTCGAATTGAGGTGAGTTGTTCAACTACTCTGTCGTATTGAATTAAAATCGCCTGATATGAAAACCAGTCCTCAAAACCAGTGCAATGTAAACATTTGTGCTCTCGATTCAGAAACGTCATCACGCCCCCGTTTCAGGATGAAGCCGTTTTATTGACAGAAATTCAGTACAGTATTTCCAATTGCATCGATCTCAAACATCCGTAACGCCACATGCATGACACAAGCGCTCAGGCCAACAAGTGCTTTACTTTTGCTAAATAAATTAACTCGAACTTATTTGATCTTCGCGCCAAAACGAACCAGAGTTAACAAATAAATGCTCTCGCAGTTAAGTTTAATGCTCTTGTTCGCCCCCCCCAAAAAAAAAACTAAAATCCTACACAAATGATGTACTGTAGACCAACAGCGATGATTCCAAGACATCCATTTCGAAAGTAATTTCAGTGCTGTAGTGGACTGACAGCATTTCCGTGATCGAATGAGGAAAACGGAACCTCGGTTTTGCACCACGGTCCAACGTGAGATGCACGCACCGGGAGAGGCGAAAAAAAAAATCCACCCGGGGCGGTGCTGTTGCTATGAAAGTAAAAGTTCCAGTTCTCGGAGCGTCTCGTCCTCCATCGCTTGCTGAGCCGCTACTGGCGTCATGGAGAAAAACTCGTCCAGGAAATTTTCCGGATGCATCGGCGGCTGCGGGGCGTCGGGGGTCGCGTCTTGGCGGCAGGCCAGCGTGTCCAGGAAGCCCGAGCTGTCGGGCGAGACGGCGGCGGAGGGCGAGGGGAGCAGCAGATCTTGCGGCAAGAAGCCGCCGGGCGAGATCGGCGCCGCGCTGTCGGGCCGGCGCGCCAGCAGCCGGTCGAGTTTGGCCAGCTTCTTCTTCTTGGCCTTCAGCTTCTTCAGCAGCTTGTAGCGCAGCGCCTCCGTGTCGCTCAGGACGGCGGGCGGGCCGCGGGCCGGAGGAGACCCCGCTTGGATTTGACTGAGGCTTTGATGACAACTCCCGCTTTTGGAAAATGCCGGCGGGGATTGGACGGCGGCGCCGAACGCGCCAAACGCCTCGGCGGCCTTCAGGGGGTGACCGTGGCGGTCCTCCATAGGCAGCAGCTGAGGTTTGCAAGCGGGCGTGGAGTGACTGGGAGGACGCTGCGCAGGAGTGGGCGTGGTGCCGTTTGGCCTTTGATTGGCAAGATGATGGCTGAGCAGGAAGGACCAGCGCGAGTTGTGGTCCCCGGGCGGCGATGGCGGCCCCCCGGTGGAGGACACAGGCGACGCCCGCCGGACACCGAGAGGCGGCGGGCCGGAGGCTTGAGCGGCCACCTCCTGCGGCGACGGCTTCACGTTAGCCGTCCTTCCGGCTCGTTCATGTTTGACTTTGGAAATCCTTTTGCGCCTCGTCGGAGCTTCTTCCGAAGCGGGGTCATAATCGGGATCGTTGTCGGCGTCGGACTCTGCTGACTGCGGGGGGGTCTCGCCGGGGTCTTCGGGTGTCAGGGAGGAGCTGTCCGGCGCGGGGATGTCGTCCAGAAGCGCCGCGTGATCCGTCGGCGCATCGGCTGCGACCTGCGATGCAAAACGTGGTGAATTTCAAATGTGCGGTTCGGGGGGGTCATCAAATCGATAAATACAGCCGAGTTGAGCCTCAAGGTGCTTTGTTCATGTCGAATAATTCACCTCGTGAACCGTGTCGTTTATGTCACGTGGGCTCGGTCGGGTTTTGTGCGCGTCCTTTGCCGCGGCACTGACAAACTATTTTTGCAACAGGACGGACGGCCTATCTGGCTTCTTTGCAACGAGAATTCTGACCACAAAATTGACGTTTTGTAGGAGTACGACGGTCGACCACAACACACCTCCGTCAGGGTGAGCGTGACGATGTCGTCGTGGGACAGGCCGTGGAAGGCGTCCAGTAGCGTGACGGAGCTGATGGACACGTCCTCGCAAGCGTCCGCCGTTGCCACTTCGCTCTCCTCCTCTTCGCCGTGAGCGAGGAAGTGCCGGTCCGGGACCACGCAGCGGGACGGCGGAGAATCTGGTCGCGTGCTGGACGGGGAACAGGCGCCAGAGCCGGGAGAAGCCTCTTGCGCTTCCCAAAAGACAAGGTGCATTTCCCGAGCGGGAACGGGCAGCGTGGGGTGGAGCGGGCTCTGCGGGTGCTTCAAGTCGTCAAATTCGAGCCAGGAGCCTGGAGGGGAGGGGGTGGCCGCCTACTGCCCGAACACAGCTGGGATAGACTCCAGCATGCCCTTTGACCCTTGTGAGGATAAAGCGGTTCAGAAATTAGATGGATGAAATTGCATCATTTAGTTTAGCTTTAATGAGTGTTACTTTTAGTTTTATTTTATTTTTTAAGATACCTGTGTATGCTATAGTTGTGGTTATGCAACACAAAGGGCATTTTTGTTGCAATTAAAGTGAGCTTTAGTTTTATAAATGTAAAATGTAGTTGCAGTGGGTTCGAGCATTCTCGTTCTTGTTTCATTTTCATGAACGAAAAAGTTTTTTTCAATTTTACTTTTAGTTATTTTGTTAGTTTTACTTTGGCTCCCACGTCACTCACCAGGCCAGACCCCACCTTTCAAAGCCGTACCCTCTGACGCAGATTTTCTTGTTTCGTAATGCTAAATCAGTTTTTAGCTGAATAACCGGCGGGAAAAAAATACATTCTAAAAATGTAAATATTAAAAAATAGATATAAAAACGGATTATTAGCTTTCTCTTGGACTTCACAGGAAGTACTACGGCGAGAAAATTGGAATTTACTTCGCCTGGTTGGGCTTCTACACCATCATGCTGGCCCTGGCCGCTGTTGTGGGTCTCAGTTGTTTCATATACGGATACAAAACACAAGAAACCAGCACGTGGAGGTACAGTGCTCCTCTATCCGATCTTCATCTCGACCGTGAGTTCATTCCGATGAGGTGTCTGCCGTCTCGGGGGGGTGGGACAGAGAAAAAGATCAAATCACCCTTCAAAAAAAAAAAAATCGAACCCAACTATTGGCACCGCATCCAAAATCGGAGTGTCTGTCCGCTTACCGCTGGGAGTGCGCGTCCACGCCACAAAGTGCTCGGCACGCCGGTCGTACTGGACGAGCGCCGTGACGGCGTGTCGGCGGCCCTCCAAGGTGAAGGCGAGCGCGTCCAGGTCGCCGTGCGGCACGCCCTCCTCAAAGTGCAGCGCCAACACCGCGGCCACCCTGGAGGGAGTGCCACATCCGCGCCACATGACACAATTTGCCACATGGCCAAAACTCCATTTTCCTCCATTTCGATTTGGACGGTTACCTCTCCAGCTTCATGCTCCTGCGCTGGCGCCGGGCGCCGCAGGCGTTGCACACCGCCCAGTGGGCGGCACGCATCGGGTGCCAATCCGGCACCACGTTAGTGAATGTGGGAAGTGTTTTGGTGACCCTAAAACAAGTCAAGTGCTGTTAAAACATTCAATTGGGACCTCGCCCCCCCCCCCAAGAAACATGAACGGACCTCTCCCTGGTGACCGTCTTGCACTCGGCGCACTCAAACTCCCAGCAGAACGTGGTCCGAAAGAGAGGCTCCGCCCACGAGTCGGCCGCCAGCAGGAGCGGCATGGCGAAGACCGGACTCTCTTTCTGGCCTGCGCAGAACAACGTGCGAGGACACGCGCATGCGATCAACAACATAGGAGAGAGAGGTTGCCGTCTGGCAAATCTCCAAACGAGGCAGCACCCACCGAGCTGGCAGCGCAGCTGCGGCCGAAGCAACTCGAAGACGGCCATCCTGAGATTCTGCAGCCGCTCGGCGGCGTCGCGGCGAACCCTCGCTTGCTCATCTGCGCCCAAAGACAGCAAGACCTCATGAGACAGCTCACGGTTTCATTCTCGCGTGACTTGCATTTTGGATCGCCGTTTTCTCGATGAAAGCGCGAGCAGAGGCCGACAACGAGAGAAGCTCCTCCGCCAAGGGGCCACCTCGGGGCCGACACCCACCGCTTCCCGCTTGGAGGGCGTCGCGCGCGCGGTCGTAGCCGCTCATCAGGCGCCAGACGGCGGCGGGCCGGGGCTCGTGCCGGCCTTTGCGTCTCCTCAGGCTCTCGCAGTTGACCAGGACCACCAGCAGGACGTCCAACCAGCAAAGGTTGTGAGCGTTTTTCCAGAAGAGAGGCGCCGCCGGAACGCCGAAGGGTTCCCGGACGACGGATTCGTCGGGAATTTCCGCCGTTTGCTCGGGAACTGTCCCGAGCGACGTGTCAACAGGTTCCTCTGGGGAGGCGACGGGTCCCTCGGCAGCACTTGTAAACCCGCCGGAAGCATCGACGGGTTTGCGAGGACCCCCGGCGAGTTGCTCTGCGGGGCCATCGCCCTCGTCGTCTGTCCGAGAGTTTTCCTCGGGCAGACGCCGCGGAGGTCCGACGGCGGTGGCTGCCGCCCTCTGATGGGAGAGGCGGTCTTGGGGCAGACGAGGGACCCCGTCGGACGGCTCAACGTGTGTCACGGCGGTCTCGTGAGGGCCACTTGGAACCGGACTTGGTGCTCGCGTGTGCAGTTGGCCAGAGCGCAGACACTTGACTTTGACTTCCTGGCGGTCGCCTTCGTTTTCCGTCCGGGACGACGCCTTTCTCTTCCTGCCGCCGGCCGCCGTCGTCGTCTCCGCTGGGGCCAAACTTGCCAAAACGTCCTCGAGGGGGCGGCTGACCAGAGGGAAGAGACACTAGCGAGCAGAAGGGGAAACGGTTAGCGCAGGATTAGCATGTAGCATTGAGAATGAAAGATGACACAAATGGTCGGACTGGGCAACAATTTAGGGCCACCGACTCCAAAATCTTCTTTCCACTGTTGACTGTTTCCTTCGCTTATAGAACACACAAATGACAATTTACTGTCCCAAAAAAGTTTGTTCCTCCCCAATTTCTGGGAATTATTTCTTATTTACAGGGTGTCCAGTCTTTGGTTTCGCGAACAAAGCGCGGGCGGGCCAAGTGGCGGCTGACCTGAGGCTCGGTGCACAGCGTGACGGACTCGTGCAGGTTGAGGCGGCACAAGCGCAGGGACGAGCGCAGGCCTTTGGACGCGCACCACGGGCAGAAGTCCAGAGACGCCGCCCTCTCTTGGACCTACAAACGCAGAATTTAAGGCGTTACCGACACTCTGAATGGTAATCAATCACTCGTTTTGCAAAATCCTTCTCTTTCAATCCGCTGATCAAATGTGAAAGGTGTCATTCATCAAAACAATCTTACTGGATAGCACAATAGACGATGCGAGAACTGCGAGTGGCATTTTTTTTTTATATGTATTCCTTTTGTCATCACGCACTTGCATTTTATTTCAAAGTTTCTGAATTTTCCAAGAAAAAAAAAAAGTCCTACATTTTCAGAATAGTTTAATCGCCTTAAAAAGTGAATTGTATGATGAAGCTTTCAGGGGAAATGCTCAAGTTTTATTTTCTTTAGAGAATAAAAATACTATTTGCGAAACATGGAATGTTTTTCCTCAAAATGTTGGGGGGGTTTTCCCCAAAGGTTAGTCCCTACTCCCAAAAATTCTAATTTATTTCTTACACTTTGCCTTCATATATATATCTCAAAATTAGTTTTGTTTTATTTTAACAATACTTTCACACACCCTTTCGCCCTCAAAAGATGATGTTTTATTTTAACAATACTTTCACACACCCTTTCGCCCTCAAAAGATGATCCACTTTATTATTATGCTCGGAGCAGTATGACAACAACTTTCCGACACCTTGACTTCTTTTGAAAAACAAACAAATCCCACGAAAATGAAAGCTTTCGCCTTTTACCAAAGATTTCCTTTTTGTTTTTGTGGTATAATTTGGAGTGGCACTGTTAAGTCACAGTGGTGGTCAAACACAATTCAGCTTTGCGCAGGTGACAAACAAGTTGAGAGCAGAGCAACCGAGGGCTCAGACTGACTTTTCCCAAATACCCCACCGGTGTGGAGGCCCGAGCCCCCGAACCGGCGTCTTCACCGGGCATCACTTCAGCGCCGCTCCTGCCGAGGTCCGCCGCAGCCGCCCGCTGCCATTCCGGCAGTATCACCATGACAACCTGGCTCACCTCCCAGGAAGCTAAAAGGAGGGAGACACATCATCCAAATGAAGATCGAGGTTCGTACTCCAAAAATCCTCAGCGTTTTATTCAACCTATGTTGGTCTGGCGTTCGTCGTGTTTCAACTGTTGACTGAGTTCATTTCAATTCCTCCCCCATTTGCCTTACCTTGAAAAATGACTTCTTTTGTAAGATTAGAATTTTATTCTTCCCGTGTGGATTTTGCATGTCCGGTTACCTCCCACGTTCCGGAGACACGCAGGCCAGGTTGACGTGAGCACTCTAAATTGTCTTTAGGTGTGAACGTGAGTGCGAATGGTCATTGTTTGTCTATGTGCCCCCCGCGATTGGCTGGCAACCAGTTCAGGGTGTCCCCCGCCTACTGCCCCGAAGACGGCTGGGATAGGCTCTAGCACGCCCGCGACCCTTGACAGGATAAAGCGGTTCACTGATAAGATGGGGGGAAAAATGTCCAACCCAAGTCTGGATTGTTTCATGAATTGGACATGAAGTAGAAATAATGACAGAATGACCATTGCGGAATATTAAATCGGATTAACTCGACGACCACCATTCGAATTTGCATCGCTTACTCTTCAAAGCTCACCAGAACAAGTCTCACGGCCTCTTCAAAAAGGGCACGCAGATGTGACATTTACTTGTTCTTAGACGTTCCGAACCAAGTTACACTGCAACTTTTCTCAAAAGAATCAAACCAAAGCGGCGTGCTGCATTCGCCGGTTAGCATGCTACCATGCGAGCAAGCACGAGGCAGGACCAATCGAGCCCAAGTGCAGACAAATGCCTGCAAACGATACGTACCGTTCTCACACTCCAATTCAAATTCGCCACATTCATCCTAAAAGTAATACAAAAAACATTCCGGCGTAGAGGGCCGCGATCAGAATTGAGAGCGTTTGTCGTGTTGAAAACGTCGTGCTTCCTTCCGCGTGTGTTGCACTATTTGTCTCCCCCCCCCCCGAAAACCACGACCAACGATTGTTCCACAATGGGTCCGTCGGGAATTGTGATTTATTTTTTGTTTGTTTGTTTGTTTGTTTGTTTGTTTGTTTTGCTGCTGCTCCTCAGTGGTGACCTTGGTCGACGTCACTCCTAGAAATAGCAAAACCGGAACAACTTTGGTCATCATTCACTATTTTGGGCTACTATTTACCCCGTTCATCCAAAATTGGTTTTACACACATATCGAACGAATTATATTTTGCTACGAATATATTTTTTATTTAATTTATTGTCTTGAACGAAAAAAAGTGACGACTGTACCGCCATTGGTGGGGTGGCACCCTAGCGCCCTCTATTGACCAGCCGTCACTGCTTGGTTACCTTTGGAGAGGTGCTATTGATGTTTTTTTTTTTTTAACCAAGTGCGAAATCGAAGAAATAAGAAATTGTTAGAAATAAGTTTTACTCACAGATTCTTTGGAAAAGGCGGATACTTCAAAGATCGTGTGGATTTCATTGACATAGTATTGTAATGTATGGCCGTATGGCTTCCTGTTTGTCTTTGAAGTCATATTCGTGGAGCGCAAGGGATTTAAAGGGGGCGGGGGGGGGGGGGGGCACATTTCCCACTCAATCCAGCCCATACAGCGCACACGCACAACACAACACGCGCATCAAATGTCTCTCGCACCACTCTCGCCTCCTCCTCACATGAGTCTCCGCCCGTCCTCCACCCCCGCATCAGACGCCCCCATCGCTCCTCCAGGATAAGCTCCTGTCCTCTCTTTTCCTCGTGATGACAAATGAAGACATTTGCATGCGATTCCCATTTGGGCGAGCGCTCATTAGCATGCACGAACGTCGGCAAGCAGACAGAGCAGACGCCATCTTGTGGCACCTTCCTGATGCAAAAGGACAAGCAGGAAGCAAAGGAGGACATTCAAAGCAAAAGAATGCTGTGTTTCTTTCCTTTCGTATGAGATTACAAATGGAAGCGGAGAAATGATCACACAGCTATCTATTGAAGGATCGATCTATCATTCTATTGTTCGATCTAGTGTTGTATTGATCTATATCAATCTCATCTAGCTATCTAATCGGAACCACATTAGATTAGATAGTTAGCTATCTGAAGCTAATTTCTTACATCCATTTGCTTCTCCTCACTTCGGGTCGCTGATTTTTCGAAGAAATAAGAAATTGTTAGAAATAAGTTTTACTCACAGATTCTTTGGAAAAGGCGGATACTTCAAAGATCGTGTGGATTTCATTGACATAGTATTGTAATGTATGGCCGTATGGCTTCCTGTTTGTCTTTGAAGTCATATTCGTGGAGCGCAAGGGATTTAAAGTGTTTTATGGGGCTGCGGGGGGGGGGGCACATTTCCCACTCAATCCAGCCCATACAGCGCACACGCACAACACAACACGCGCATCAAATGTCTCTCGCACCACTCTCGCCTCCTCCTCACATGAGTCTCCGCCCGTCCTCCACCCCCGCATCAGACGCCCCCATCGCTCCTCCAGGATAAGCTCCTGTCCTCTCTTTTCCTCGTGATGACAAATGAAGACATTTGCATGCGATTCCCATTTGGGCGAGCGCTCATTAGCATGCACGAACGTCGGCAAGCAGACAGAGCAGACGCCATCTTGTGGCACCTTCCTGATGCAAAAGGACAAGCAGGAAGCAAAGAAGGACATTCAAAGCAAATGATGCTGTGTTTCTTTACAAATGGAAGCGGAGAAATGATCACGCAGCTATCTATTGAAGGATCGATCTATCATTCTATTGTTCGATCTAGCGTTGTATTGATCTATATCTATCAACTAATCTCATCTAGCTATCTAATCGGAACCACATTAGATTAGATAGTTAGCTATCTGAAGCTAATTTCTTACATCCATTTGCTTCTCCTCACTTCGGGTCGCTGATTTTGGGCGAATTGTGGGCAAGGCCCTGGATTGGTCTCCAGCCAATCACATGGCATGTACAGTGAGTCCCCGCAATCGTTATTTGCACCTCTGGTTAAGTAGCATGCACGAACGTCGGCAAGCAGACAGAGCAGACGCCATCTTGTGGCACCTTCCTGATGCAAAAGGACAAGCAGGAAGCAAAGAAGGACATTCAAAGCAAATGATGCTGTGTTTCTTTACAAATGGAAGCGGAGAAATGATCACGCAGCTATCTATTGAAGGATCGATCTATCATTCTATTGTTCGATCTAGCGTTGTATTGATCTATATCTATCAACTAATCTCATCTAGCTATCTAATCGGAACCACATTAGATTAGATAGTTAGCTATCTGAAGCTAATTTCTTACATCCATTTGCTTCTCCTCACTTCGGGTCGCTGATTTTGGGCGAATTGTGGGCAAGGCCCTGGACTGGTCTCCAGCCAATCACATGCATGGCATGTACAGGGAGTCCCCGCAATCGTTATTTGCACCTCTGGTTAAGATGTATTGAAAGCCTTCAGAGAAACTCAGTTGTTATTGCAGAAGGCTGAAAATTGTACACATGCAAGAGAATAAGTGTTGAATCGTCTTATTGACTTTTTTTGCTTAGACACATCCAATTGATGGATTCCTAGGAATGAAATCAGAAGTCAAGGCTATTAGTCTGTTCAACTATTGTTCAAGTCAATGTAACTCAGAGTAGAGGGGTCACGGGTTCGATTCTGCGCTCTTGCCTCCCTGTGTGGAGTTGACTTGTTTTCCCCATGCCTGTGTGGCTTTTCTCCGGGAAGGTCAGAGGCCGGATTGGAACCCCCAGCGTCAGAACTGGGAGGCAGATGCGCAAACCACCATATCGACCGCACGGCAAAATTAAACTTGCTCTAATAACGTTTTTTTTGTGCTGCTTGAGTATGTAGTCAAATTATTTCATGATGTCAATGGTCGTCATTTGTCAATTACTGTGAACCAGGAGTCGCCAACCAGAAGCGGCTCTCCTTCTCAAATGTTTGCCGACCCCTGCTTTCTGTTCACTGCACAGTAATCGACAGTAAAAGCTCTTTTTTAATTTGAGAACTTAAGTACATCTCGAGCAGTGCACTTTTTTTTAACTTTTACTGAACTGCGGGAGTTGTATGGGCACTTCTGTTTTTCCCGGAGTTTTTTCCCCCGCAAGTATCTGTACTGCTACTCAAGTACAGGGTGGGAGTACTTTAGCCACTTCTGCTCTTTTGTGGACGAAACAGACGCTCGCGAGAGTCTCGGGGACGACGGGGCGGGCCTCACGCGGGATGAAAAGGCCGCGGCCAATCAGCGGAGCGCCAGGCCGCGAGCCGACCAATGGAGTGCGAGCTCCGTCGAGAGTAATGTTAGAGAACGGAGGAGTGAAGACACTGCGTATCGCCTCACACAACAGCCATTGCCCAGCACCGAGAGCCCAGTTGCAGTTCTTCCGTAAGTACGCGTCGGCATTTCGAGGCTTTTCACACCACAACGAGCGCAACAACAGAAAATAGTTCGCCGCCCAACCGCCTTTGACAGTCTTTTGGCATTTTGTCGTGTCAAAATGGCAGATAAAAAAACAAGACGCGAAATACAGACTGCGAAGGTTAAAGAGTGGACCCGACGCGGGGGTAATTGTGAACAAATGCGAATATTCGCGCCGGGCAAACTCGACGGTAAACCGCGGATCTGAGCAAGGCGAAAAATTTGGACCATTTTTCTGGTGTCGTGTGTCCAAAATGGAGTCCGCTGTGTCGCGATTATCGCGTCCAAAAATCCGGGAAGAACGGCTCGTCACTGGCGACAATGGTAGCAGATTGGCCGTTAGCGTTTTCCCAGTGCCGCAAGTCACGGCAGAAAAAAAAAACATGACGAAAATGCAGGAAAAGTGGAGAAAAAGAAAGAAAGGCTTGAAAACGACACCCCCGTGTGTGTTTGTTGACTCATCTGGCCTTCAAAATGGTGTTTAAAAAAAAAAAAAGAAAAAAAGGACGAGGCTCGGATCAAGCCGCGCTCTACTGTAATGGCTGACTGTATTCGCATAGGAAACAAGGCGCACACAACGGCGACGAGCAACTTTTCCGAGCGGCTTTTCTCGCCCGCGCAGCCCGCGAGCGATGCGCCCGACGGCGGCGAACGCTCGACCGGACCCTCGCGGTGCCGACGGCGCCTCGCGGAGCTCGGTGCGGCGCGGCGGGGCCGTGCTACGTGCTTCCGAAGCGAGCCGAGCGAGCCGCCGCCGACACAAAGAGAAGGGAGCCATATTCCCTCCGTGAAGACGAGAGCACAGCGGCCATTAGGAACCGTTCAAACGCAAGCAAGCCAATGCGGGAGGCTGCGATCTATGGAAGAGGACCGGGCGGACGGCCGGCAGCCGGCCGGAGCTTTCGGCGGGACCCCGGGAGCTCGCGGTGGGCCGGAAGGAGACATTTGAGGGGCACTTTCTTTCATCGCGAGGCCATTCTCAGAAAATGGAAGAAGAAATAACGCCGTCGTCGTTGTTGTGTGACCTCCTTTTCCGACCAGCACGAGCGCCATGACCAGCAAACTCGGCGACCGCTCCTCCTCCTTTCTCGCAACTTTCCGCCGCTCTTTACGGCGACATTTCAACGCATTAAAAAAAAACAAAAAAAAAAAAACATTTTAATCAATTTTTGGAAGGCGGGGGGCGGGGTTTTATTTTCTTTCGATGCGACGAAGAGGAGTTGGTGGGACAAGGCTTTAATAAAGTGTTTGACAACAAATATAGCCCTTTAATGTGTGATTAGTGCTCCTCTTGTGTGTGATGTGCGCAACAACCGCGGCCGCATTTGTTCGTGGTTTTTTTTTTTTTTTTTTTTTGATCGAATCTTCCACGTCAACGCAAAGAAGTTGCTCGCATCACAAAGTGTGTTTATGTGCGGGGGGCTTTGACCCGCGCCGTAATGAACACGTAGCCTTCAATAATGAATGCAGATTTACATTAGCATCGGAGCTCGCCACCTACACCCCACCCCCCTCACCCCCACGATCAATTACTGTAAAGGTGAATGTTCGTCAATATTCGCCCCCCCCCCCCACACACACACACACAAAATTCTAATTGCCATTTCGGATTGCAGATTTAGCGTTTGGCTTCAGGTGTTTTCCCACGCCAGGATGAGGAAAGATCCGGCAAAGCCCAGGGGCAAGATGTCCTCCTACGCCTACTTCGTGCAGACGTGCCGGGAGGAGCACAAGAAGAAGCATCCCGACGCCTCGGTCAACTTTGCCGAGTTCTCCAAGAAGTGCTCCGAGAGATGGAAGGTAGAGGAGCGAGTGCTGCACCGGGTCCATTTGAAGCAGAGCTCCCTGGCCGAATGAATGATTGGCGTTCTGCTTCATACTTAACAAATTGGTCACTTTGACCCAGGGCTGTACCCAACAAATGTTTTTAGCACATTTCGTTGTTTTTTTTTTTTTTTTTTAACAAAGTAACAAAACAGTTGCTTGAGAAAAAGTAGGTGGAGGTTCAAATTCCTTGGGTCAAATTGACTCCGAAGGATATAAAATGAAGGCTTCTTCAGTTTGACCCCGAGTGATGGTGAATGTCTCCACCGGTAAATTAATTGAAATTTCGCATTGAACAACCTTATGAGTTGATTTTGGATTGTGCGCATGTTTTCCAATGTCCCGTCCACGTGTTTACGGATAAAACCAAGGTAGTTGGGGCTTCTTAGTCAACAAAGTCAGCCAACACTTACCTACTTGCTAAATTTGATTGGGTCAACTTGACCGAGTGCTGCAGTCGCAGAGAATTTCAAATGTTCAATGTCAATGGGACCCAGAGGATAAAAGTGGCAGTTGGTCAAGCGGGTTTTGCCAAGGTTCTTCTCTCTGCCCCCACATGGCAGACGATGTCGGCCAAGGAGAAGGGCAAGTTTGAGGACCTGGCCAAGCAGGACAAGGCTCGTTACGAGCGGGAGATGATGAACTACGTGCCGGCCCGCGGAGGAAAGAAGAAGAAGTTCAAGGACCCCAACGCCCCCAAGAGGCCCCCGTAAGTGAGGGACGGGAGACCCTGGAGAGGACACGGGCGAGCCAACCGCTTTTTGTTGCAGGTCCGCCTTCTTCATCTTCTGCTCCGAGTACCGTCCCAAGGTGAAGGGCGAGACTCCGGGCCTGACCATCGGCGACGTGGCCAAGAGGCTGGGCGAGATGTGGAACAGAACCTCGGCCGAGAACAAGCAGCCCTTTGAGAAGAAGGCGGCCAAGCTGAAGGAGAAGTACGAGAAGGTGAGACTGCACCCGTGTCTCCAAAAGAAATGGGCCCGTCCGTCATCCCGAGTTTCCAGTTCTCAAAATTCAATGTCAAGAAAACATGTGAACGGTGAATCCTCAGCACAGCCACGAGTGAAAAAAGGCCGCCGCGTTCACACGTGCCGCTCCGTAATCTCAGTTTTAGTTTCTTTGAAACCTTTCCTCTGAAAAACGTGATTGGAGGAAAACAAACTTTATGGAAAAAAAGCGGAATTATGAAAAGGAAAAATGGAAAATTAATTTTTAACAGACAAAAGTAACACCTTTATAGAGCGGAATTATGAAAAGGAAAAATGGAAAAAGACCTTTCTCTGAAATGTACTCTTTTAATTTTTAACAGACAAAAGTAACACCTTTATAGAGTCATAAGGCCTTTTTCTCTAAAATCTATATATTTTTAAAAAATCACTGAAAGTCTACAGACATTTGTCAAAAGAAATCTTAAAATGGAGATAAAAATTAGGAGATTTAAAATTAAAGTTTGACTTGTAAATCTTCTAATCTCCCCCCCAGAAACTGAAGGGAAAAATGGAAAGGGTGGAATTTTATTTTGGGGGATTATTATTATTTACCTCCTAGGGACTTCCTCACAACAAAACAACAAAAAATCTGAAACCCCAAGACAAACAAGAAGAATGTGCCTTATTTTTTCTTCTTTAAAAAAAGAAATCTATAGCCGTTGTTAAGAAATATTTTTCTCCCAAACGTTTTTCTAGAAATTTATTTTTTTTCTTCCCTAAAAAAAAATTATGAACAAAATGTAGCTTTTCTTTTTTTTAATCTCCCCAAAATCGATGATTAGCATTTTCTGCCAAATAAATAGGAACAAACGGCTCAACCCGAGTGGTGACCTCATGCTTACTGGAGCCAGTCATGTTGCGTGTTTTAGGACGTGGCGGCGTACCGTGCCAAGGGCAAGGCGGGTGGCGGTGGCGCCCCGGCGGCCAAAGCAGCGGCCAAGGTGGAGAAAGACGACGAGGACGACGATGAGGAAGAGGACGAGGATGATGAGGAAGAGGACGAGGATGACGACGAGGACGACGAGTAGTCGTTCTGGGCGGCGTTGGCGGTGATGTTGTTTGTAAAGCATTTAAGACGCCCCATGTACACACTTCACTTCCAAAAGCAAATCCATTCGTTGCATCCGAGGGGCGAAGCGGTTGGGGGCGGGCTTAAAAAAAAAATGCAGAAAAAGGCTGTGTATATCACTTGTTTTTATGCTGTACAGTTTGTTTCTCCTTTTTGTATAGTTAACACTACACACGTCTGGTGTCCATGTCCTCTTCTTGGTCTGCTTTCTCCTCCTTCGAATCCTGGTCCGGCGGGACGGGGCTTGGGGGCTTACCGTATTTAGCCTAGCTAGACGTGCACAGCACATAAAAAAAAAAGAAAAAAGTCAAAATCTTAGATCTGAGTGTTCCTGTTTTATCTGTGTTTTCATTTTATCGCCGTTTGACGTATCACTTTTACTGATCTTTATGTACCACCCTCATAGCAACACGAGAAGAAATGGGGGGGAAAGACTCGTTTATTGTTAAAATTTAAATTGCTTCTGATGTCAATAAACATTTTTTTAATATGTGTTTTTGTTTCAGTAACGTGTGTGTGTGTGTGTGTGTGTGTGTGTGTGTGTGTGTGTGAAAACAATGTGGCAGATTGACGGTGAAAAGGGAAAAAGTTAGTGAGCAATATTTATAGATTTGCAAACAAAAAGAAGCGACTTAATAACTTACAAGGTGTGTGTTGAGTATATATATACAGTATACATAAACTTTAGTTTTGTGTACTGTACATAAAATTCTCCCTAATTACAATTTGATAAATAAACCACCCATTTTTGCCCATCCGTCCAATAAATGATTGAGCAAAAGTACATGTAAAGCTGCTTTTTGGAGTACTCGTTCTTTCGTTCCGTAAATTGATTGACGAATTTGATAACGGGCAGACGCAGCGTTCAACGTCGTCAGAATTATTAGTGGCGACCTCTAGTGGGGAAAGTGCATCAGTATCGAGAATGGAGCGTGTCCTGTAATGATCACGGTTGTCCACTAGATGTAGCTGTTGTCATGCAAGAATGGCTGCTCTGGTTAGAAGCGCGAGTGGGGAAGATGTGCAAAAGTAACGAGTGACGTACTGTAGTAAGGGAATTAAAAGGCTAACAAGTGAAGGAATTAAGTACAGAAGTGGTAAAGAAGGGATTGAGAGAAGGAATTAAATTGTGAAGAAAGGACGACTGTGGTGAGGCGATCAGGTGCGGGCGGAAGCGCTGATCGATTGGTGAGCAGGTCGTCCACCTGACACTGCAGAGTTCGATTCCGGCCCCGGCCCTCCATGTGTGGAATTTGCATCTTCTCCCCGTGCCTGTTTTCTCCGGGTAGTCCGGTTTCCTCCCACTTTCCAAAAAAATATGCACGGTAGCTTCATTGAACCCTAAATTGTCCCAAGGCGTGAGTGTGAGGGTAAATGGTCGCTGTCTGTCTACGTGTCCCCAGCGACCGTCTGGCAACCAGTTCAGGCCTCCTGCTCGAAGTCATCTGGGATCGGCTCCAGCACGGCTGCCACCCTCGCGAGGATCAAGCGGTTCAGATAATGGAAGAAAGAAAGGATGCGTGATAAGATGGGGGGTCTACTGTTAAAATTCAGGAGCCTTCATGGAAGCCAAACCCACCTTTGAATCGCTGAACATTTCAACTGAATTTTGGGACAGCTGTCAAAAATCGCGAGCGCTTCTTTTGAAAAACCTTCAACGCTCCTTTGAAAGCCCACCTGATTTGCAATTCCAGCAGTCTGCGTCTCGCACCGGATCGAACCACTGTCTTTGGACACAGGGGTTGTGGTGTCGAGTGCTGCGCTGGAACCAAATCAAGAATGAAGTTTTTGATGCCATTTTATAGCCACTACTAAAATTAGGGACACCGCATGGAAACCAAACTCACATTTTAAAACCAACGATGAAACTTGGACTGTTATAATAAACAGTCCAACAGTGTAACTCGCCGATCAAATGTGGGTCAGTCCAGACGGGCGGTGACGTCGCCGCTCAGTCTGTGACGACGCCAGCGAGCGAGTCGGTAAAACGCCGAACATTTTTTTGTTCACTTTTTCACGTTCTTTTGTCACCTTTTCCTCAAATCCTCACGCGTCGTTCGACTTTTTCTTCGGGGAACGAGCGACTGAAAAAAAAATGTGCTTGCGTTAGTTGCCGTTCCGCATGGCGTAGTTTTCTTTCTCCTCCTTCCGTCCTTCGTCGATGTCTTCCTTCTTGTTGCGGCCGAACCGTGTTTGAGTTTCGGGAGTTGACCGCCCGGACGGCGGCGGTGGCGGCGTCTTCCTCCGAAGAAGGTTGCCTCCCCTCGAGCGCACCCGGCGGTGGACATGTCGGAGCTTGCCACTCGAGCCAGTTAATGGACATGTCGGCGCAGTAGAGGACGAACCCGGATCAACCGGGACTGATCTGGACGGACCCAGTGCGACTCGGTGTGCGCGTCCTGCCTCAGAATTGGCTTCCGGGACTCTGATCAAAATAAATAAATTGATCAATTCCCTGACTGACATTGTCGGGCAACGGCGGATACCTGAAGTTGGCTGAACGACCTGCAAGATGACATCGAGCACGCCAGAAGACATGGTGAGCTTTAACCCCGTCCGCCCCCAAGCAAAAAAAAAAAAAACCATCCTCCGAACCAGAGATTTTCAAACGCGTCGTGAGTCTCCGATTGTACGTCAAATGTTTGTAAAATCGACATATTTTTTAGCCCAAAAAGAGAGAACTTTATGTTCTTGAAAAAAAAAAACGAATTTTGACTTGGCCGATACATTTGTATTTTTGTCATAGAGATATTAACTAAAAAATACATGCGTGTTCCCCCCCCCAAAAAAAAAAAAAATCAAACTTCCTTCTCGTACGATAAAGACTATTTCCTCAAAACGGTTTTTTGAAACTTTGTCTTAGGTGATCGTTTTTCTCTCAGAACATAAATATGCTTTTCAAATATTAGGTTTGCCCCCCCCCCACCCCCTCCGACTCTATTCGGGACGCGGGGGAAATCGGCAAAAAAAAATGTGAATCGTTTTCCAAAGTAAAAGCAGATGTGTTCTTTTGATTCAACACAAAGATCATCTTTTCGGCTTCCTTTTTGGAAGCAGCTCAGTGCCGCCAGTCCACAGTGGTGGGCTGCTGATTGGCCGCCCAGCTTAAAAAAAAAAAAGATACGGATCGATATATTGGAGTTGCGGAAGTCATTGTGCTCCTCTTTGGTGTGGAGACAGCTTGTTTTTGATCTTTTGACTTTTTTTTCCTCTCAAGGCATGTTACGGGGAGAGTCATCTTTGACGGTTGAACTCGAGGTCGTCCGAGTTGTTTTTGACGTCATCACACCTGGCGTCTTTGATGATTTGACCTCGGTTTCCCCAGGCCCGTCTTTGATGTTCAACCTCATGGCTCAAAAGGGGGTTGCGCCCGTGTTGTGAAAGGACTCGAGTGTCTTTGACACTCTTTCAAGCGTCGACTGCGATGAAGGGACTCGTTTGTCTCGGACTTTTCGCCTGACTTCAAAGACGCCGTCCGCAAGCGTGTTTTCGCAGCCACGCTGACGACATCCCGCTACCCCCGCCCGAGGCTCGCCGCGCTCTCACGCCCGCGCATGTGCCAATTCACGCAGTCGTCGACTGATTGCGCAACCCCACCGTCGGCGCCGAACACCGCCGCCGCTTCCTCTTGACGCGTCCGCTGACGCTTCGGCTGTGCCTTTGAGCGTCGCATCCAGCAATTTGTCAGTCAGGCTGCGCCGTTCAGGGAGTGGACAAACACAAAAGTGAGCGCCTCACTCAGCCCCAAAGAACATTTGGCTTTTGGGGGGCATTGTGGCGTTTTCAAAGCAGGGCCATGCAAAGTCCACACACACACGACGATCCGTCCGGCAAATGCCTTTTTGTCCGTCTCCGGCCCACCGGAACGGGAAGTCATGAGCCTCTGGCTCCACAGGAAGCGGTCACGAACGATCCCGCCGGCCCGTCCGTCTCCTATTTTGCGGTTGCCCAGCTTCCGGCGGAGTACCGGAAGCGCCCTGGAAATTGATCCGTGGCTCAGGTCTGCATTTACCGGCGGCCGACATCGATACGAGCCGCGGAGCTCATAGAGTGGCAGTCACCTTGCTAGGCGGCGCGCGCATGCACGCAATAAAGAACCGGCTGGGCCAAAGTCCAGTCTCGTGTCCTCGTGTGGCATCGGCAGCCGTAGACTTCCCCCCCCCCCCAAAAAAAAGTGCGCGCAGCTCCGTCCAGTTCATCGTACGTGTCCTTCCCGCCATCTAAAAAAAGGACTTCCTGGGAGTTGTTCCTGATGAGAGCGTGTCTGCGCGTCTTCCAGATTAACCTGCGGCTGATCCTGGTCAGCGGCAAGACCAAAGAATTCCTGTTCCCCCCCGACGACTCGGCGGCCGACATCGCCAAACACGTGTACGACAACTGGCCGATGGGTGAGCCTCCTCGGTTCTCTTTTCCCTTCTGTTGTCTCGACGGCAAGCGAGGACCTTTGCGAGCGCCTTTTGCCAAGCGGCGCCAAGAAATGCAAGAAAGAAAGAAACTGGCGTGTTTGATGTTTGCAGACTGGCAGCAAGAGCAAGTCAGCAGTCCCGACATCCTGCGCCTCATCTACCAGGGACGCTTCCTGCACGGCAACGTCACGCTCGGAGGTACATGCGCGCACACGCGTCCTCTCACACGTTCCCGTGCTTTTGCTTTCTCACACACTCATTCTCGCTGTCTCTCACACTCTTCCACTCGCGCTTCCTCCCTCTGACGCATGCACGCAGTGTCACGCACCCTCACATTCCCGACCACGTTCTTCAACTCTCACCAATGCACGCGCGCACACGTTCTCTCACATATTCTTACACTAACAAATGCAGACTCTTGCTCTCACACACACCCACGTGTGTGTGTGTGCGTGTGTGTGCGTGTGTGTGCGTGTGTGTGTGTGTGTGTGTGTGTGTGTGTGTGTTTTTAATGAATGAATTAATGGATTTGATTTTCCCCGAGCAGCAGAACAGAGGAAGCTCAGTGTTCAGGACAAGTGTCCTTTGAGCCAGACAGGAAATGAAGGGGGGGGGGGGCAGTGTTGGGGGTGGACTTTGGGTTTCGGGGGCAGACGCTTCCTTTCTCACATTTGTCCGCATCTGCACCCGCAAAGTGTTTATTTGTGCAACGGTCAACTAAGAGTTTTCTCGCCGCAGACAGTTTGCCTTTTTTTCAGTGAGTGCCTCATCATCACCAAAGTCTGGCAAATTCTGACCCCCTCAACCCCCCAAAAAAAAAAAAAAAACAATAATAATTGGACTCTGTCAATCAACTGGACATAAAAGGTAAAGACTTGCTCTTGCACAAACAGCCACCAAGCTCACCCAAATTTGAAGCAATTTCCAAGGCGGCCAACTGGACGTCCCGCTTGGCCGTCTCCCAAAATCGGACAGCGGGCCACGTTCTTGGCAATAACATAGCCAAGAACGTGGCGGGGACCCAACCGAGTGGACAACTTGAATCGGAATCCGTTGCGGGAAGAGTGAACCTCCTTTGCTTTCAATTTTTCCACACAAAGGTCATCACGCTTGTGCGTTTTTTGCGCGGCAGGCTTGAAGCTTCCTGCGGGCAAGACCACCGTCATGCACTTAGTGGCCAGGGAGACGCTGCCCGAGCCCAACTCCCAAGGTAAACCGCAACACCGTACGGATGATGATGATTATATGCGTGTGACGGAGTGTTTTGTGTGCTCAGGTCAGAGGAACCGGGAGAAGAGCGGCGAGCGCAACTGCTGTGTCATCCTGTAAGCGGAACCCTTGAACACCCCCCCCCCCCCCCCCCAACCTTCTTTGCTTTGGTGCTTTCTCAACACTGTAAAAGCCTTCGCGCACGCACGGTGACTCACTGGCTGAGGGCCGGTTGCCATGGCGATGCCATGCCTTCTTTTTCTTTTGGAATTCAAACAAATGTACTGATAGGCCCACACACACGTGTGCGCGCATGTGTGTGGGCATCTCGTGGGCCAAGAAGAAGAAGAAGAGGAAGAAGCGGACGAGATGCTCCGCAAAAGCGAACAGGATGACGTGAAAACGATGTGCGCTGGAACCATCGTGAATCGGTAAGGACGTCCCTTTTGCACAACAGGAGCACGTGCGAGCCGTGCTCATTCATCAACAAACACGCCCGCGTGTCAGTCAAGAGTCAAAGTGGATGGACGGAGGCCATTTGGATGGAAGTGAGTCCGATTTGCTTCCGGCCTCGCTGCCATTGATTGATTGATTGATCGACGAGTGCATTTTGACATGCGTTTTATTTTTTAAATTTTTTTGGGGTTGCTGCTAATCGACATTGCAATCAAATGTGTACAGGAAATCAACATTTTCAGTTGTGAATAGCTACACACCCGTAAAACAAAAAATAAAGCTTCTTGACGTGTCATGTGACTCCAGTGTCGGTGAATTGCTGCTCCCACGCCGGATGTCGAGGTGCGCTAACCGCACTTGTTGGTGTGTGCGGGAACAAGTCATTGCGTTGCATTTGTATTCACAAAACTCGGCGCACTGATCTCGAGATGGTCTTGACCATCGCGGCCCCAAATTTGAAAATCCTCTTATCGCTTTTGGCAAACAAACCTGAAGCGTCGCCGTCTCCCGGAAAAACAAAAGCCGCCTCAAAAAAACAACATCAAAGGGCAAAATGTGGGTGTCTTCAACGTTGTTAACCAAACTGGATGAACAAATGGCCCATATCAGTTGGGATGAAAAAAAAAAGAAACTCGAAGTTGAAAGTTTGCCAAAGTTTCAAACAACAGTGTGCCAATTGTGAGCGTGCGTCAGCAGAGGCTCAATTAGTTGGGCTGGCGAAAGCCGCAGGGAGCGCAGGTGGAAAAACAAGTCGGTCCCCAGAGTGACGCTCTGACGCGTTTGTTTGGCTTCTTCCTCAAAAGGTTTTCTCTTGTTGATCTCATATCGAGGCGAGGCGGGGGCGGGGGGGTCGAATAGCCACCGCTGCTTATTGTTGTTTGTTTGAAATAATCCCAGAAAGTTCCCAAAAACTTTTTCTATTCCTGTAATATCAACAACCGTATGATTTGAGTGTTTCACTTTTGGGAAGATCCACTTGATGTCGGGGAATATTTGTCAAATCTTTGTGGTTTTGAATTGACAAGCGGCAGCGCGGTGCGGGTGACGAATTCGCACGTCCGCCGCACTGTGGCTGAGGCGCGGGGTTCCAGTCCGGGCTCCGGCCTACCTGCGTGCACTTGGTTTGCTTCGGACATGTTCATATTTCAAACGACGGCAATCTGACGTGGAAAACCAAAAGAAAAGTCAGCAGATGGACGCTTTATCAGTCGCGCCATCCCTCCACCTGAACGCGATTCCTTTTTTACTATGGATTGACAGATGTCTCTTCTGCTGCTTCTCCTTCATCTTCTCTCCGCGGGAATGCTAATGATTCGTATTAAGGCCTAATAATTAGCCCCGGGGCACCTCCAGCGAGGCGCCTGTCCCCGGTGGCTTTTTAGACAAATTGAATTACCGGTTCAAGAAACATTCCGTTGTGCTAGAAAGGCCAAGTCGATCAATGTCAAGTTGTTTGCGTGTTTGCTGCTTGAATTCAAACAAATGTCAAGAATTTGTTCGAGCCCATGTGGGGAAAAAAAAAAAAGCTTTCAACAATATGGATCACACAAGACTGCTTCAAAAACGACCTCCATATGGGATAGGAGGAATCGCACAACTATGTGCAAAAGAGAGTTTGCAGAAACCAATTCATACAAAATCAGAACCATGTGACATCAGTTACGGTGTACCGCCTGGGTCAATCCTGCGACGCAAACTGTTTCCATTTTACATTTATCATGTTGTAAAGACATCAAAGCTACATGGGGTTGCCTGCCTGCCCGTCCGTCTAAGCTGTCTGTGTCTCTGTCCATCCAGCCGCTGGCTAAAATTTGGTGGTTCACTTTGGAGTTGGTGTTCTGGTGAGTTGCGGGACATGCTGTATCAAACTTGTGGGCTAATTACTGTGTCACTTGTTTTTTTGCGGGGGGTTGGGGGGGTTGTTTTATTCACTCCAGACACTTGAAGATGTTTGTTGTCAAATGTTTGCCAAGGTTACGGCCAACCGAGCTCCCCACGGGATGAAAAACTTGTTGTTTTGAAGTCGAGTTGTTTTTTTGCCAAGTGGGAGTGTCCGTTGCGGTGATTGGGGCTTCGGCGTCCTTTCTTATTGGCCGCGCTCGAGAGTCGAGCTCCAGTGGATCTCGGCAACCGGGACCATGAACCTGTTCAATCCTGCCAAGGATGAGAACGTGTCCATGGTGCACCCCGAGTACTTCATCATTAGCGGCCTGTCGGGGATCCCGCATATCAAGCTGTACTACGTCTTCCTGTTCGTGGTCTACGTGCTGTCGGTGCTTGCCAACGGCTCGGTGATGGCCGTCATCTGCCTGGACCGCCGGCTGCGGACCCCCAAGTACGTGGCGGTCTTCAACCTGGCCTTCGTGGACCTGTTCGGGAGCTCGGCGCTGGTCCCCAAGCTCCTGGACGTGTTCCTGTTGGGCCACCGCCGCGTTCCCTTCCGCAGCTGCCTGACTTTCCTGTTCTTCTGCTACACCTGCTTGTCCATGCAGTCGTTCAACTTGGTGGCTCTGGCCTACGATCGGCTCCTGGCCATCATTTTCCCGCTGCACTACCAGGTGAGGAGCAGAAACCCGCGCTTGGTATTTTCCCGTTACCCAGGGCCGATTGCAAGCCTCTGACCCCGGAACTGACCTGGACACCTCACCATTTGCCCCGTCCTTATCCTCCATGGCGCGTGATGTCACTTTCAGTGCCCGAGATGCGAATCTCGGCGCTTCATTCGTATTCCACAAATGCGATACTAACCACAATGTTGTCCATCGTGTATGGTGTCGTGTTTTGCCGCACCCGCAGGTGAGGATGACGCACCGCTTCATGTTCTCGCTGATCTCGGGCTTCTGGGTGCTGGTGGCGGCCCTGGTGGCGACGGCCACGGGTCTGCTGACCCGC